>NW_005871669.1:211565-312280 GCF_000147115.1 Myotis lucifugus | reverse complement strand
GATCAGCCCCCCCCACCCCATCAGAGCAGGCCTGCCGGCTAACGTCTGCGGCCCTCCCCACGGCCAGCTCCGCTCCTGATGGCCCCCACCACTCCAATGGACCGCGGCCCCTCCCCCCAGCCAGCTCCACCCCAGAATGGCCCCCCTACTCTGGTCAGGGGCAGAGCCAGCCGGCCAACCACCCATGGCCCCTCCCCCAGGCCGCTGGCCCCTGATCAGCCCCTCCCCGCCCCACTTGGGGGAAGGGCCAGCCAGCCCACTGCCCATAGCCCCTCCCCACAGCCGGCCCCACCCCCGATCAGCTCCCACCACCCCCATTAGCCCGCGGCCCCTCCCCCAGCCAGCTCCGCCCTTGATCCCCCCCCCACACACCAATTGGGGATGGGGCTGGCCGGCCAACCTCCCATGACCCCTCTCCAGCTGCTGACCCCCAATCGGCCCCCCAACCCCAATCGGGGGCGGGAACCACCAGCCAATCGCCTGGGGCCCCTCCCCGCAGCCAGCCAACCTCCCATCATCTCCTCCTTCCAACAGGCCTGGCTCCGATTCACCCCAATTGGGGCCCGGCCAGCCAGACTCCACCCATGCACGAATTCATGCACTGGGTCTCTAATTATTTATAATATTGAGTCCTAACACTGGCTCCTCCTTCACTGCCCATCTCACCAAACTCAATTCCCTGCCTTTGTGCAGAACCCCTGGTCCAACCCAGCTAATTGCACACATGCCTGTGCATAAGCCTCCCTTACTCACAATACCCTCCCACTCTTCTCTGACCATCTATGCCCACTGCCTCCTTCAGTGTCTAGGTCAAAAGTGAGCTGTGTTGAACCTGAGCAACCTGGAAAAGAGTGTTTTTACTGGATACTATAAGACTGAAGACAAGCCTGGCCGGCCTGGCTCAGTGGTTGAGCTTCAACCTATGAACCAGAAGGTCACAGTTCGATTCTAGGTCAGGGCACATGTCCGTGTTGCGGGATCAATCCCTAGTGTGCAGCGTGCAGGAGGCAGCCGATCTATGATTCTCTCTCATCATTGCTGTGTCTATCTCTCTCTCCCTCTCCCTTCCTCTCTGAAGTCAATAAAAATATTTTAAAAATAAATAAAAAGACTGAAGACAAAAAGAACTGCATATAAACACTGTACTCTAGTTGGTAATGGCACCTAAGTTAGCAATCCTGAAGCTACTTTACATGACACTAGAGTTGAACAAACACCTAAATCATAGACTTAGGAATAACCGAGCCCCTTTGAAACTGTTCCCGTGTCTTCTGACTGCAGTCGTGCCTTCACTCACTCGCTCATTCATTAGTCTCTGGCTGAGGCTGGCCAAGCTGCGCGCTGAGGATGCTGGAAAGAGTGAGACGTGGTCACTGCCCTGGAGGAGCTCACAGTCTAGTGAGCTTTATACTCTGGCCTCTCCCCCGTCTGGCTTTGCTGACTTCTAGCTGAGGCACTGCTGTATCTCATGGATACACACAGGCCTAGCTGATAAGCACTAAGCATCATTCCCACAACCTCCTGATGAGCCTGTTGTACAAGATGGAGAGTTGGCTTTTCTTTCGTGAAGTGCCTAACGCAATAATACTCTGCACACAAGAGGCACTAAATAAAGGCTGACTACCTAACCAATGCCCTCGGACCCATAAAATGTCCAACAATGACAAAGAAAACTAAGCTGTATACTTCATCTGAAAAAAGATAACCTTCAAGTTTCTGAAGCTTTCCATTTATTTAAATGTTTATTTGGAATCAAAACTTAAATTTATGAGCCCATATCCTTTCAGAAACAGGCTAAAAGGGTTCTTTTAGAACGAAAGCATTTTTCATGCAACCGATGACCACAATGTCCTCTCAGAGTCCAAATCTGTGCTGTGTTCATAAGAAGTCCTGTGCTGTCTTTTTTTTCTCATTAACTTTTTTCTACCTAGAAAATAGTTTTATATTCTCTTTGGGGGAACACAATCTCATGAAATTTTAAGCAAGAAGAATATACCCTAGCCCTAACCGGTTTGGCTCAGTAGATAAGAGTGTCGGCCTGCGGACTGAAGGATCCCAGGTTCGATCCCAGTCAAGGGCATGTACCTTGGTTGCGAGCACATCCCCAGTAGGAAGTGTGCAGGAGGCAGCTGAATTGATGTTTCTCTCTCATCGATGTTTCTAACTCTCTATCCCTCTCCCTTCTTCTCTGTAAAAAATTAATAAAATATATTTTTTAAAAAAGAATATGCCCTAGTCTACTCACCATATACAAAATGCTTTTATTTTAGCAGAGTGCCAAACTAACACGTGTCAAACACTGTCTACACAAGAATATATTCACTGCAGCGTTGTTTGAAACAACAAAACATAAGAATCAACCTCTATGTTCACTAACTTGGGACTGGTTAAAAGAAACTGAGACACATATAATGGAATACTATGCAGCCACTGAGAAGAATGAAGCAAGCCCGTGTATTGGTGTGGAATGGCTGCCAAGACATAATGTCAAGTGTAAAGTGTAAACCTGCTACCACTGTATTTAAAAAGTGTTTGTTTCTGTGGGGGGAGTAATAGATGTTGGCACGCTTTTCTATGGACACATTACCTTTGGAACGATGCGTAAGAAACTGGTAATAGCATCCTCTGGGAAAAAGAACAGGAGGGGAGACGGGACCAAGAGATAGGAGGAAGAGTTCTTTTTCACTGTATATCCTTCTTTACGGTTTTGAATTTTTTAAGCCTTGTACATATCTTACATTTTCAAAAAGATGAAAGAAAACCTTTAATACAGTAGTCCCACCAAATCCACAGTTTCAATTAACCACGGTCAACCACAGTCCAAAAACAGTAAATAGAAAATTCCAGAAGTAAACATTCATAAGCTTTAAATTACACACCCTTCTGAGGAGAAAGATGAAATCTCGAACCCTCCCACTCCATCCCTCCAGGGACGTGAATCATCCTTCTGTCCACCCTCTCCATGCCGCACGCGCTTGCCCGTTCGTCACTTAGCAGCCCCCTCAGTTATCAGCTTGGCTGTCGCGGGACGCAGTGCTTGTGTTCCAGAAACCCTTCTTTTACCTCATAGCAAAAGCACAAGAATCGTGATTCTGGCAACTCGGATATGCCAAAGAGAAGCCATAAAGTGCCTCATGTAAGTGAAAAGGTGTGTCTGATAGGAAAAAATATAGTGTATACAGGGTTCTGTGCTATCCACAGTTTCAGGCACCCACTGGGATCTCGGAACTTATCCACCGCAGATTAAGGGGGGACTATTGCACAATGTAATATTATTTCAGGTACACAAGTTTAAGAAAAGAAGAATCATTTTTCATTTTCAGGGGAAAATCTCATAGCAGTTGGGTAAATCCAGAGAGCTTTGTTATTCCCGCCCACCCCACCAAGCTGTCCACTGCCCCCCCCCCCCACAATCATAGGGTGAAGTGTAGGTACCTACTTGACTCAGCCTACTTTGGGGAGCAAGTGTTATCAGCTCCCCTCTGAATGGGGAAGCCATGGAAACCCTATTTCCACGGCATTCAGCTGGTCTAGCTGCTATAGCTCACCCCGGATGCCTAGGAAAATCTGTGGAGCTCAAGACAAGTTTGGATAACAAGGGAAGCAGGAAAATTGATGGGGGGAACACCAGTCAGTGTGATGAATGGGCTGGTCCAGAACAGCAGGTGACAGATATGCAGATGCAAGACTGGCAGGGAAGGAAGATGGTCCGTTTACAACAGATGGATGGAGATGCTCAATCATCCTCAGGAACAAGCACGTGGCTGCCACACACAGCCCTGTCTGCTTGGCACCAGCGGCTCCCCTCACACCTGCAGGGCACAGCCTCCCACCCCCAGAGGCTCTCTGCACTGGACCCAAACCAGGGCAGGGCCGGGGGAGTGGCAGCAGGCAGCGTGTGAGGAAGATGTCACTCAACCGCAGCTGGGCTCTCAGGGATTGACTGCCGAACTTCTTTCTCCAGCTTGTAAACACATACCCACTTTGTCTCTGGTAGCTCTCGCTCCTGAGTAAGGCTGTACTGCTGGGGTGACCTGTTTGCCCAGGACTGAGGAGCTGCCCGGGACTTAAGAATTCCGGTGCTAAAGCCAGGACAGTACTGGGCAAACCAGAACCAATGGTTGTCCTACTTATGGGCCACTGCCCTCTCCGTGTTTTCTCCCTCTTCATGGTGAGAGAGGGAGAACCTATTCAGGTCAAGTTCAAGGCTGAGTAGAACTCCTCGTGTAGTCATCTGAGACAAACAGAGAAGTAACACATGCCAAGAAAAATCATCCAACCCTTGTCTTTCTCAGAACGAGAACACCTTTTTAAGGTGGCTCCAGCAGTACGGGAATGAATTTAAGTCTTGATGCTGCAACCCACATCTCATCAACAAAGAGTCAGAAGGGCCAGGCCGCCCCTCACAGGGCCAATGCTATTCCTTCCAGCTCAGCCGCAGGAGTTTTCCAAGGACAAGGAAATGGGCCGCGATCAAGCGCGGGCGGTAGCTGGCATGATCTCCGTCCTCTTCCCCGGCCCCTCCAAGCTATCTGCTGGACCCACGCTCTAGAAAAAACAGCGTTATAACAAGACTTCTGGCTTCTCTAAGACACATTAAAGAATTAATTGCTGAAGGAGAAAATTAATTTTAGAGACACATGAGGTTACTTTTTTTTCCTGGAGATGGGGGAGGAAACGCAGTTATTTTCGTTTTCATCCTGGGGGCACAAGCTGGGAGCTGTCCAGTCGATAACCTGGCCATCAGAACAAGGTTTGTAATTAAAAGGTCAGTGACCTGGAAAGCCGGGGCCCACTCCCAGAGCTTCTCAGTAATGATGGCACTATTAAATTAAGACTGTTATGAAATCAATGCTAAAAAAGCTTTCATGGTAACGAGATTCCATTCAAGGACATGCAAACTACCTCGAGAAATGGAGTAAATGATAAAAAAGAAAAGTAATAAAAGAGAGCCAAGTTGAAATCTGTGTAAGAATTTACTTCCCCTTAAAATAGTCCAGTGAGAGAAGCCTTCCCCTCTGCCCCCCTCCCAAGGCTGAGACCCTCCGGATTCTTCCTCACGGTCACTTCCTGCAAGGAGGCAGTTTTCCACTGGGGGGTCCACTTGCAGGAACAGAAGAAAGAGAAGGCCTTGTCTCACCGTTCAGAATGAGAAAGCACAGCGGTGAGATTTATTTGCTTAGTTTTCCTCCCACCCCCAGACTGTTTCTCAGATGAGGGAGAAGGTATATCCACTGGAGAGGGCACAATAAGCAGGCCCCACTACGCAGGATGATAGTGAAAGTGCAGTGAGCAGACAGACAACTCCCCGTGCCTCCACCTCACCTAGCACCTCAGCCCCCGTTTGTCCCCCTGGAACGGGCAGTACTTCCCCACCTTACGCTCAGCCTGCCACACACGTTTGGAGGCAGACTGCCTCCTACATTTTGTGGTTGGATAGGGTGTCAGATCAACATAAGCCTATTGACAACAATGACCAAGCCTCTAACTTTCTGGACTGATTCGATTGCTGTTTGTAAGCTGGACCGCAGCCTGCTGAGAGCCTGGCAATGATGCCTGTCTGGCAAGAAGCGCTTCCATGTAGAGGCCAGTTCTGTGCGGGCTTAAACCCCACACGCAGTCACTGCCCTGCCGTGGGCTGGCTCTGCAGTTGATGTGTCATCTGCAGAATCGAGTGGTTGAGGGGAAACATTTCTTCTAACGCTCTGAAGGTGAACAGCTGCTTTTCTCTTTCATCCAAAAAACTCCCGATAAAAGAAATGTTGTAAATTACACAAAATGGCAGTACAAACTTCAAAGAAAATGATAAATGACTCTAATAACTTCATGTTTCTCATTAATGACTCCATATTCAGACTTTAAAGCATCCGAAAGAGATCTCCAAAAAACAAAAATAAAAAAACACAAACACAAAAGACCTTTGCAAACCACGTTCTTCCATCCCTATGCCACGCTCCACGACCCAGAAATCAGAGCATCCGTCTAACCTGTCATTAAGGGGGGCAGGAGCAGCCCCTGCTCCCGCTGCAGTTTCACAATAAAACAAACTCAGCTGATGCGCCTCAAGTTACCCTCATTTTCCACCGAACTGACATGCACTACAGGGATCTCAATTTCTATATTAAATATTAAATAATATTAAAAGAAAACAAAATTGGATTTGCCTTTTCAGGAAAGAGATGTTTATTAAAAAAAAGAAAGTCAAGATTATAATTCAAGGCAGAGCTCCACTGCAATTCCCCGAAGTGACATTTACTAGGAAAAGCCAAGACGACAGTAGCTGTGCGCTCGCCTCACGCCAGCCCTTCCAACCCACCACTGCAGTGAGCCCTTCGGGGAGACACCAGTGGTCAGGGTACCAGAACCTTGGTCCCCCCACCCCTAAGACAGCCTCCCCAACCCCAAAGACCGAGTCTCCTTCCTTCCCAACTTCTATTAGGGACAGGCACATGCTTGCTCCTTTGCAAAAGCCCCTCCTCCCTCATCCTAGTCTCAGGATGGTGACAAGATACACTACTCAGCCCTGGCTGGTTTGGCTCAGTGGACAGAGCGTCAGCCTGCGAACTGAAGATACACTAATCAGTCCCCTGACCCTGGGAACAACAGGAAATTTTAAAAGTGACGTTTAAATCCATGATGGGTTCTTCTCCCCCAGACGCCGATCAAACCTTAGAATTCTCTGTCCAGAAAAGGTCCTGCCAGAACTTTGCCTATTGTGACTCAGCTCAGAAATGGGTAATTACTGATAATTATCAAATACCTTTTCAAAGAGAATGGAGATGTGGGATTAAGTCCAGCTACTCCAAGTTTAAATACAGTAAATGCCTGGGGAAGAAGGGTAGGGTGCCTCTCAAGGTTTCTGCTGCCGAAAATTCTAAACGCGCTAACCCACACGAGGGGTCAGGAAGGGGTGAAGCCCACTGCCAGCGAATACTCATCTCCTTCAGGTCTGCGCTCAGCTACCACCTCCGAGCGGGACCGGCTCTAACCGTCGGTGTAAAAGTGTGACCCACGCCCACACCAACACCACGATCTGTACACAACCGACGACCGAGCCAGGGCACTTGCCATACCATATACCACACATGTCGTTCTTTCACTCACTGGCCTGCCTTCCTCAGTAGAACTGAAGTTCTGAGAGGGCAGGGATTTCCTCGGCTCCGACTAACGCAGGGCGTGGCACAGAGTAAACTCTTAGATGAATTAATCTACCAGTTGTGTTTTCTTTTAAAAAGGAGCAACAAATAACAATTATACAAAATGGTTTCCTCTCTACAGCGATTATTAGCCAACTAACTCAAAAGAAGTATTATTTGGTTCCGAGTTTCTCTCTCTCTCTCTCTTTTTTTCTCTCCCTCTCCCAGTCAGGGATTTATTAAAATTAAACAGATTAGATGGAGCTCCTGATACTAAAACTGCTCAGCAAAGCCTGCGGTGGGGAAGTGCCGGGCAAACACCAGAGACATTTGTCTCTAAATTGCTCTAAATACCCTCTGCAAATGAAATTCTAACCCAGATGCGTTTGAGAGAAAATGAGGAATAACTGGTCATTGTCAGTGGAAGAGAAGATCAGGCAGTTATAATATTGCACAATATACTGGGGCGAAGGATCTCTCGGCAACCATAGATTTTGTCTCAGGTTACCCCGGGTAATCAACACAGCTTTTAGGCTCAGCTTTCCCCAGCTTCGATGCTTTGATGAGAGAGCTGAAATCCCCAAGCTTTTATGATTAATTACTCCCCATAGGTACACATATTTCAAGGAAAAACTCTTTTATGGCATGATGGTTGTGGAGTGGAGAGGCCAGCCAACGCACTCCAAATTTTAATAATCTCCTGCTGATGGGGGCGAGCAGGATGCCGCCAGCAAGCGCACAGCGCCCCTCTGCAGCTCGGTCCCAGGGACAGTCTTGAGGCAACCTCTCAACAGCTCGCTGCCTGTGAATGAAATGCTCGGGCGTATTCGCCCTGGCCTGCGAGCCCAGCCCTGGAACTCCGTCCTGCAGGGTCACCTCAGTGGGATCCCATGGAGCAGACCTAGGAAATACCACCAAACCACTCCACCTGCTTTTCCAGCCACAAATGACTTAAAGCTCAAAACCCAGAATTTTGAGGCTGGCATTCCAGCTCTTCAAGTAAAGAGAGTCTGGTGTGTGTGTGTGTGTGTGGGGGGGGGGGGGGGCGGGGGTGGAGTCTCTTTCCTCCCTCATGGTTATAAGAGCTTTCTAGAAAAAAAAAATGAAAAATTGGGTTTCTTTGTTTTGAGGGGTTTTGGTGTAGTTGTTTTTTGTTGTTGTTGTTTAACAAAAAGAAAACTATCCTGAATTTCAACAGAGCCAGAATAGAGTCTGTCTGCTTCGGACAATACTGAATTGGTCAAGACCCACTTACTCCATGCCTACAGAAATACCACCAAACCAGTAATTCACCACTTCAATCCGTAAATCAGACGGACCCCAAGCTTGACCTTAACCTGACCTTGTTTATTCATCTCATTTCCCTTTTCCTTCATTTTTTTCTTCCTCATTCTTTATTACAGGAGCTAATCTGAGGCCAGCCGCCTTCCAGCCAGGGCCATTATCAGAAGATCGGAGCAGAAAGCAGGAGTCTTATCCAAGGGGCCTCTCTGCTGCTGAATCCAGCTGTGCCAGGCTGTTCTGGGCTAAGTTGTTGACCTTATATTTGGAGCTCAATTATCCGAATTAGATCATCTCTGCTCCTCCGTTAGGAAAAAGCCAGCATTCCCCCCTAGGGGGCACCCCTCGAACCCACCCCCACTTTAGTGGGACCATTATAGGAGATCCCTTCATCAGCACTGCGTCCATCTGCCCCGTCCCGCCCCTTTCCGCAGGCCACGGTGCATGGCCATGAGGAACCGGTACCTTTCTTCTTAAGGAATGCTCTCCTGGTCGCAAGGGGGCTCTGGCGGACACGGGAGTTCTGTAGAAACTTCACTGCTGTTGCAATCTGGTGGGAGGGAATACAACAGAGAAGAAAAGTAAACGTCAATAGTCTGAACCTCAAGATTAAAAATCCTGTAAGTTTATCCCATGTCCATAGAAATAACACACCATTGGGGTCACATTTATAAGCAGTTATTTCTCACATTTAAAATTTATCTGAACAAAACGTATGTCAGTTCCCTGCCTTCACTGGTTTCCTGTATCTGATTCTATCAAATCTAATCCCCTCAGCCTAGCGTTTAAGACCTGCCACAATCTCTTCCTGTTCTCCCTGTTCAAGCTGACTCTTCATCCTCCTCGGCAGGCAGCTCTCTCCTCCCAGGCTCACCTACGTCACAACACGTGTGCCCGTGCTATACCCTGTTTCTAGGCCTTCCCTTTCCCGCCTCTACTTGTCTGAACATTTCTCTCTCACACACACACCCCAGCACAGCCCTTTTACGGCCTGTGCTAACTCCTTAAAGCCCTCCCTACGTCAGCCAGCCATCTCTGGTCTCCCTATTCTCTCAACTTCCTCAATGCGTGTCATGTGCACTGTACCAAAGACATAACTGCACTGTCTTCTAATGTCCAGGCTGCCTCTCAAACACACTGCAAGAACCTGAAGGAAGAGACTACACTGCCTCTGCAGAGCCCGGCAAAGTGCGGAACATCCGCTGGGCTGATCCCCTATGAGGCAACATGCACAGCCTTTCACCCTGGTCCCCCTCCTGTAATGGTGCTCGATTCGGAAAAGACTTCGAAGGACAAAGTTTGGGGTTTCATAGCTAAAAGCTGACAGACTGACAGATTGTCTATCTACCTTGGCAAGACAGTTAAGAAATCTTCATGTCTGTGAAGGAGCCACGGAGAGGACGGAAGAAGCGCCGAAGGTATTCACCTTCACGTCACTCAGCACACACTCAGCGTGACTGCACGCAGCCTGCCTGCTCTCCTCCCAGACACCAGCGCAATGGGAACCTGCCCCAGGTAGGAAGGGGGCTGTTTTCAATGACTGCCGTGATTCATCTCATCAAAACCAAAGAATAATATAGTCTCATGTTACAGGTAAAGTCAACAGGCCTGCAGTTCACTCATAAGCTGTTGAGAGAAAAAAATGTCTAAGGGGCCAAATATAAGGAAGTTTTCTAAGATCCTTCAGACTAAGAGTAATATACAGAGATTCAAACAGAAAGTACTGTGACTACAAGTGGAACACAAATTACAAATATTCTTTTTATATTTTATATGAATTTAAATTTTGATACCAGACAGACTTCTTTGATGACAAAATATGTGGATAAGTAAAAAGAAAAACAAGCCCTAACCAGTTTGGCTCAGAGGATAGAGCATTGGCCTGCAGACGCTAAGGGTCCCAGAGTCCCAGGTTCGATTCCAGTCAAGGGCATGTACCTTGGTTGCGAGCTGATCAATGTTTCTAACTCTCTATCCCTCTCCCCTCCTCTCTGTAAAAAATCAATAAAAAGTATATTGTTGTTTAAAAAAAAAAAAAAAAGCCAGGGCAATTCCTTATATATTTCCCTAACACATTCTCCCTAAAGGATGAATGAACTCAGAGATCCCAGTTCTTAAGTTTTGGGCCTATGAATGATAGGAAACCTCGTGTTCCTTGAGACTGGTTATAATTTGCAAACATATTAGCTCCCATCATGAACTGCAGTGATCACCAACCAGTTCTAAACTACAGAAAACCGATGCTGAAGAGTCTAGAACCCCAAAACTACATACTCACCCCCTCCCAGCCTTCAATCATCATCTCAGGTTGCACCAAAATCAAGAATTGGACAAACATCCCTAAAATGGGTGCATTTTAATAAAGAGATGGGAGAGGGGAAAGAAAGAAGAGGGAAAAAAGCAAAGGAAAGGGGAGGAGTAGGGGAAGGGAGGGGAGAAGAAGGCAGGGGCATTCGGACAAGAGGAAGCAGAGGAGCCCGAGTAGAAGGGGAGGCAAAAGAACAGGAAAGGGGAGAAGTGGGGAGGAAGGAGAAAACTACAGGAAGACAGGCCTGTGCCCTGCAAGAGGACAGTTAGTCACACTGGCACGGGCCGGCCCACGGGGTCAATGCCAACGTGCACAGCTCAGATGGCTCGGGAATCAATGTTCTTCACCTGGAGAAAAAAGTACACCTCGACGCACGAGACAGTCAGAGCGCTCACACCAGGCGCAGTCTCCGCTCGCGGGGGGGGGGGGGGCATGTGTACCAGGCGCCAGACGAGGGGGTCCTAGGCAGGAGATGCTAACAGCACAGTTCCGCTCATTTACCCATAAGCATACACCTTCCCCTCATCCTTCCAAAATTTTCCATGACAGAGAAAGAAAACAGAATCCCACCACTAAAATGCACAGGTTTCACCTTGCTTTTTTAATATAGTCCTTGGTATATGCATTTCTGGTCAGAGAGCAAAGTTCTGATGGGTTTAATGGTGCACTCAATGCAGTGCTTGGCGCATTCCATCAATTTTTTTTAAAAAATTGCATCTCTTATTTCTTTAAATACATTAATCAGCCTAGTGTAGGCAAAACGGATCCATCGGACAATGCAATAAACATGAATTATCATCTATCCAACACGCATAATGGCTTAAAAATACATAATAGCAGGTGTAGTTTAAATGATTAGTTATTACACCTGTGGTGGGTCTGATTCAATTGGGAAAAATCATCTTTAATAGGTTAAAAGGTTTAGATCACCATGCTTTCCTTAAAGTGGCTGTAGAGAGGGGATGATGGAGTGCTCTGTCATTAGTAATTCATTTAAGAAAAACGTGGGGGATATAGCAAAGAACAGCATAAACGAGCGAATCCAATTTAAACATCAGGTAAAGTAGAAAACACCTTTTAAAAAAGCAAGATAAATGAATTTGGAAGGGAGATGAAATTGACGTATTTATTTTAACGGGAATTTGACAAAGTCCCGGCACACTTCAAACTTGCAAAAATATGAACAATTTCTTTTAAAGTTTCCATTCACTAATTTCATGCCATATAAAATAATACTGCCAAACACCTACATAAAGTATAGTTGGGGCTTGTTTATGCTCCTCTTGATCTTTGTCTGAAAATGCAGGCGACAGGCAAATCACATATTTAACAGCATCGATATCACTACACCAGATGCAAAAATATAAAGCATCCAAACTAACAGCCTCCACATAATGTGCTGAATAAGGAGGAGACCCAGCTAAGCAGCTACATGTAAGTGTGAACATAGGAAAGCCTCTCTCCTGCCACTAATTTCTTTGGCTACTCTCTACCCTCCTCCTCCCGCCGCATAGGAACTAGCACTACAACAGGGGAATGAAGGCCTGTCCAATCTAGAATTTCATAAGCCCTACGATTTCTACCTAGATTTCCCCAAAATCTTTCCCCCCAATGCAGAGGTGTTAACACACTAAATACACTGGCGGTGCACTTGGTCTGCATCTTGCATTCCGCTGTTGTTGGACACTTTTCATTAACTTCATGAAGCAATTCAACAGACGCTTTCCCCTGCAGAGACCCAGCACACACACACATGCTTTTGTTGGATGAAATGATGGGGTGCCTGCAGCCTGTCCTGTATTATCACTTGATTTTCTAATTAGGAGATGAATGTGACTATTCATGGGTTATACTTGTCCCCAACTAAATTACATAAATTCAGGCCAAATCTGCCGCCTCCATGTCAAAGACGTAAAACGGCAACAGGAACTTGATTGCATGTTGTGGGAGAGCAGCAAGCCAGGGGAAAGCCTGGCGCAAAGTTCCCGATGCCGCTGTGGAAGCCACTTGCTTTTGAGACCACAGTAAACATGGCACTGGCTTTCCTTTCTCCTCCTCGCCCATCGTGAGTTCTTAATGAGTGCACCTCGATACCCGAGGCTGGTTTCATAAAAATAAAGATGGTGAACTCGGGAGAAAACAGCAGCAGAGTTTCTTACCACCATATTCCTGTGACCTTGTCTTCTGCCCCCCTCTTCCTAAAAGCAAAATAAAACAACCCTGCCACCATCAACTCCACGATTTTAGGGGAATTTGATAATTTTCACTGTTTATCCCTTAAAGCAGTGGTTCTCAACCTTGGCTGCACATTAGAATCACCTGGGAATCTTTTTAAAATCCTGATTTCTGGGCCTCATCCTCCGGAAATTCTGTTTCTTTGTTATGGGGTGGGGCCACAACATTAGTAACAAAGAAAAAGAATTTCTGGAGGATGAGGCCCAGAAACCAGGATTTTAAAAAGATTGCCAGGTGAGTCTAATGTGCAGCCAAGGTTGAGAACCACTGCCTTAAAGCTAGAGGTGAAACTGAGGTACAAAGAACAGGAGTAAATTCTTGCCTTTGCAATGGCTCTGCTGGAATGACTGTCAGCAACCCCAGGGAAAAAAGAGGACTTCAGGTTGAAAACACCTTCGCATCCAAGATGATTGGCCAACTGAGAGAGATTTGTGTTTGAGAGACCAGGATTTGTAACTGTATAAATCAATGGAATACAGTATACTCAGGGGCTATCTGCGATGAACTATGTGCTGTTAAATGCATTGTGTAGGATAAGTAATCCCTGGTGAGAAGAATCGAGGTTCCTGACAGTCCTCGCGGAAGAGCTGCTTCCTATGTGCTTTCTGCTCTCCTACAAGAGCCCTGCACGCTGTCATCTCCGGGATGCACACTGTATTTTCCGCCCGGGAGGATGGGAGAGCTGAGCCTGCCCAGTAATGAACCTGGGGTTTGAGGGAGCCTTCCCACTTCGCACCTGACATGCAAACCTGATGCCCTGTCTCTGGTGACACTTACTTGGAATGCCACCAACTCCAGCACTCCTTGTGCTACATACACATCTATCTCCCAAAATGTGAGCATTCATTAGCCATTTTCAAATATTAAAAATATTCAAAAATTAATGACACTAACAACCAAAGCCAAGCCCCTTTTAACCCAGAGAGATCGCAACCACAGGGCAAAAGAAAATGACCGATATGCGGTCAGAAACCCCATTCCAACACTGCAGCGCTCCACCTGCCGCTCAGAGATGAAAGGTTCCCCCACTCGGGCTCTGAAGTAGATAGATACCCAGAATCCTGTTAACAAGCGGGAAGCCAAAGAAACTCAAGTTTTAACAAGGACTGACTTTCAACACCAGGCACTGCCGAGAATGAGAAAACCCTCTTCAAACAGAAATGCTGCATTTTAGTAAGAAATCAGTACTCTGTCAGGAGTTCCTTGACAAATATGGTCATCGGTGGCACAAGGAAATAGTTGCAAAGCAGCTGTTAATCAGAGAAACGCGTCGTAGAACGCTGATGCTAGCACTCGTGAAAAAAATGCAACGGGCTAATTATGAAGCTATATATCTCGCTAAAGAGGCCGTGTTCCTTGAGATTCTAGGCAAAGCACTCTCGGAGCCAGGGTCCTAGGACGACATAATTCTGGTTTTCTGCAGCCGGAATCCTCTCGGAGCTGCGGTTCACAGCCCCAGGCTCTCTTTCCAGCGAGGGGACAGGCTGAGGAGGGCAGGCACCCTGGAAGCAGAGCCGTCCACAGCCACATTCCAAAATGTTCCACAAACACATCCCATGGTGTCAGATCCTAAACCCAGAGTGAAGGAAGCCTGTGGGCGTGTAGAAGAAATGTGGAAACTGTCATTGTAAGTGTGGCAAGGGAGCCAATGGGTGTGAGCTTCAATAGAGGAAAGCTACTGCCGGACACCAAAATGAAAAGAAAGAACAAGAAGAGGCAATAAACAAAAAATAGAGGCCATTGTGTTGGCCATCTATGTCGAAGGGAGGAAGGGAGACTGGCAGAAAGCTGCTCGCAGGGTGTGAAATGCGACTCGGGGAAGCCGAGGGGCGAGCAGGCAGGTGAGAGGGGAAAGTTAATATGCAGAGGAAGGCTCCGTCAGCCAAAATTCAATACGATCCTCCGCAAGGACAAGGAGGAGTGAGGCTCCCCGAAACCAGACGAGTGGGAGTGGGGGAGGGGCGCCACCGACCGCTCGGAGCAAAACCACTGGAATGGCAAGAGGGGAATAACCTTGAGGTGGACAGGCGCTCCGGCGGCCCCAGCGCGGAGCCAAAGTGCCCCCTAGCCGGAGGCAGCGGCCGCGCAGGCCCGGGTGGCCGCCCTGCTAAGTCGCACAGCCCAAATGAAGTGTTTTCACTCAGGGAAAATGAAATGTTTTGCAAGATGAAACAGAATGAAAATTGAGGTTTTAGGTAATTACTAGTTGGCATTTACATATCAGGGCTGGTTCAACACCTATTCATTTTCCTCTTTTATTTTCAATTTTTTAAAATTGCTCATTAAAAATGAACAGATGACAGTGACAGGATTTTTTTTTTACTCTTTCTCCTCTGAGGGTTACAAAATCAAGAGGTGCTTTTAGCCCGGTTATCTACAATTAACACACACACACAAAGGTATGTTTTATTTGCATCAAGGGGAAAAGTGGAGGGGAAAATCAACAAAAGCCAGGAAGTTCAAAAATAAAGACAGTGACTTGTACTTGAGGCAGCCTCCTGCGCCTGGGCAGCCTGGGTAAGGAGCGTGCCAGCAAGTGCCCTGGCACTCACGGAGTTAAAGGAAAGAGCCTCTCTTTCAACTTGGAATTTCCTGGTTTTTGTCATTGTGTCCTTCTCATTGTTGATCTGGGTTCAACCCTACACTAATTAAGCTGTGAGCCCCAATTTCCTTTGTTTTACTTTCCTCTGTCCTTTTGTTTTTCACATTAAAGAAATAACACATCTCTGGTTAAAGTGCACAAGAGTTGACATGACCGAAGGTAGTATTTTTAAGGTCTATTGTGTAAATCTGTATTGAGGGAATTCCACAGCATGCATTACTGACCCTCGGCTCTCTAAATACACATTGACATATGTAGTGAAAGCATTCATGAAAAGTAGCACATCATATGCGCAAAAACTACCTTTCCAAGTGAAATAACTCTGCATTTAAATTTTCCAGTTAAAAATATGGTATGAACTGCTTGTCAGACAGAATGCCATTGTTTGGTCATTTTATGAAACTAGTTTTTCCAGAAATGTGTGTGGGAATAAAAAGCATTTTGACCAACATGTACTGTTTAATATCAAGTGACGACGTAGGGACGTCAGGGTGACTTTGGAGAAGACTCTGGATGCCACCCTGCAGCACAGAGGGAGCTGGGGCAGCTGCGGAGCGGAGCGGAGCGTGGAGAGCAGCGCTGCCGATTCGGAGGGCGACAGTCACCGCGCCACAGAAGGGCTCCAGTGCTCACACGTGCCGGAGAGGAAAGGAAACCCTTGCTTCTAGGTTGAGAAGATTAAAGTTCCTTCTCAGGAAAGGTTGAAAAGGAAACGGATTTTCTCCTTCAGAGAGAAAGAAAAGCAAATTTAAATGCCTTGTCCCCATGCATCCCCACCTGAATTTAGAGAGCAGCCCCTCTGATTCTTGATGCAACCAACAAAGCAGGAACCCAAAGAGGGGAGAGAAAAAGGATGACATTTGCCTTTTCCTCGGCTTTGAAATCCAACTGGCAGCAAATTGTTTGAAGTCCTGTTTAGAGAAGAAACTGTAATAGCCTCCATACTGAAAAGAGGAGGAAAATGCCATTATACACGGATCACGGTAGCAGTGACCTCAGCAGAGCAGGCAAATGAGCTGGCTGGAGGCAGAGGTTCAGCCAGTGTGCCAGGAACAGAAATGAAGGGTTTATGTGCCAAACACATGTGGCAAGGGTTGGGTGCTCCATCCCAGGAGATATGAAAAAAAGGAGTTCAATTTCTTAAGTGTCTCTGAAGAGCTCCTCGACTGCTCTTCTTCCAGTCTCCCCTGGTTTTGTATTTTCCACATTCCCCTGACTCCCTGCGCTGTTCAGGAAGCAGAGAGCACCCAGGCTTCGTGCTATAAAATTAATGAAGGTGTCAAGCTGCTGAACTGAATCACTCCGAAGGAATGTAATGACTCAGTGTCCAGGATGCTCCCTAGGAGAATGTGAGCTCACTCAGTGACGGTGGCTGGTGACTCCAACACTAAAAATACGTAGCATGCAGTCCCCGGGCCCTTCCTAACGATAC
This sequence comes from Myotis lucifugus, assembly GCF_000147115.1. NCBI lineage: Eukaryota > Metazoa > Chordata > Mammalia > Chiroptera > Vespertilionidae > Myotis > Myotis lucifugus. The sequence goes on along the minus strand of NW_005871669.1, from coordinate 295,286 downwards.
CTCTGCCCCTACTTCCAGTCCCTTTCTCTCCACACAGGAGGGTTCTGAAGGTTACTTCTTCTACACTCGAAATCCTTCAGATGCTCAGAAGATGAAATGCTGCTTCGGTTCCCCCTTCTTTTGAAGTCAGGGCCAGACGGAGATGGGTGAACTCCAGCGCGCACTACTGAGATGTGAGGTGATTAGAAAGGAGACGAAGAAAGGTTATGTGGTGGACAGTGAAACCTCCAAGCATGAAGTCATCACTTGGGGGCTAGACACTGAATAGATGGCCACAGGGACCCTTCATGGCAGCTTAGCACCGGGTGCTCTCAGGACAATGAGAGGGGCTCCTAGATTCCAAGGAAGATAAGCTCTGGACCAAGAAATTCTGTCTACCATCACCCCACATACAGCACAAACCAAAAGCCTTTGAGGAGTCAATAAATGGCACTCCTATCAGACATCCTATCAAAAAAAATGTGAAGAAAGGCTAAATGTTAAAAAGTAGATTTGAATACCAAAAATAAATTAGTCATGGCCTAGAAATAGTATGAATCTAAAAGATAGCAAGAAAAAAGGTGACATCTGTAATACTTTCAAAAATAAAGATAAATTTAAAAAATAAAGATAGCAAGAAAGAATTTAAAATGACAAATGTGTCATTATTTACAACAGCCAAGATATGGAAACAACCTAAGTGTTCACCAATGGATGAATAAAGAAATTGTGGTATATATACAATGGAAGAATATTCAGCCATAAAAAAATAATGAAATCTTGCTATTTGCTACAACAGGGATGGACCTGGAGGACATTATGCTAAGTGAAATAAATCAGACAAAGACAAATACCTTAGGCGCTCTCTTATGTGTAATCTAAACCAGTGTGGCTCAGTTGGTTGAGTTTCGTCCTGTGCACCAAAAGGTCACCAGTTCAATTCCCAGTCAGTGTAAGTGCCCGGGTTGCAAATTCAATCCCCAGTAGGGGGTGTGGAGGCAGCCCATAGATGTTTCTCTCTCACACTGATGTTTCTCTCTCCATCCTCTCCCTTCCTCTCTCTCTATAAAAATCAATAAAAACATTGTTTAAAAAACATATTTAAAAAACAAAAAAAAGCGAGCTCATAGCCCTGGCTGGGTAGCTCGATTGGTTGGAGCATTGTCACAATGTGCCAAAGTTGCAGGTTGGATCCCCAGTCAGGAATCAACCAATGAGTGCATGGATAAGTGGAACAACAAAATTAATGTTTCTCTCTCTCCACTCCCCTCCTCTGTCTAAAAAAATAAAAAATCAATAAATAAAAGTTAAAAAAACAAAAACGACAAGCTCATAGATAGAGAATAGATTGGTAGTTGCCAGAGGTGGGGGGAGGAGACAGGTAAAGGGGGCATACTTTTTTTTTAAGAATCTAACTTACAGATGTATGGCATAACTTCACTGAAGTAAGTGGGGGAAATTTACCTAAGTAACTTAGGAAACGGGTAGAGACACAAGACTAAGGATGACAGGAACTACGCACTAGCACTGTATGAGTTAAAAAGCTGTCTCCCATGGGAGTACAGATTAACCATTCTGATACCACTATACAAGTATACTGGGATTGCGCAAACAGATGATGGGTAGTGTAAATAAGATGAGGTAAATTTTAAAAAAATAGAAATAAGTATACCTCGAGACCTTCCTTTGTACTATGCCCAAGACAAATGAGGAAACAAGGTCTAGCACTTTCCATATGGTCGCATTCTGCTTACCTTTTAAGCTTTTATACTTGATCTTCCCTCTCTGTTTGTAGTTTTCCCTACTTAACCTCCTGAATTACTTTGTACAACTCCCTCCCCATAAAAAGGGGAATTTTCAATGAGGCCCACCTGGACTTTTATGTAGCTAACCTGCAAATGCTTTGGCCTCTAGACTAGATAGTGCTTAACTGGACAATATATTATTTAAAATACTTTGCATACACAAATTTAAAAAATAAAATGACAAATGAGTGTAGCCTCTAAATCACCTTTACATCCACTGAAAAGCAGGAGAAAGTAAATAATTAAGATCTGCTACTAACAGAAGACCACCAAGTCCTAGTTCCTACTATTATTTTAGATTCTTCTCTGGCCTAAAGAAAAAAAAGAAGTATGAGTTCCAAAAGTATGACTCAGAATAGAGTAAGCTAGCAGACTCAAAATTTTTCAAATTCACAGTAAGATGACAGGGATTAGAAACTCCTTCTATTCAAATGGCCAAATGAAATCAGTCCCCTCGGAGGAAAGGTGCCCTCTCACCGAGCACACAGTCCCAGGAGTGGACAGGAACAGGTTATCCTCCCAGACTGTGAAGTCGGTGGAACCAACTGGCAATAACTGGGGTGACAGGTGTCAGATGTACCTCACATCCATATGAAGCAAGATGGTGGTCAGGTTCTATTTTCTGAGAAAGTGTTAGCTGTCACAGATCCCATCTCTGTTGATTACTTCAGAAGTAACACCCACACAAAGAGAATGGCAGAGAGAAGCTAAGCCTCTGACACGTGAAGAAGAGTCATCGTTTTCTACTGTGGAACTGACTCATACCCATTGTCAGATTTGTACCTACAGGACCAAGGTGTAAATCTGGAAGAGAAACTGAATCAAGAGCTATCCCTCCAGTCCTCCTCTAATAAACCCAACCAGAAATGTTTAGCTCAGCAAGGAAATCCATAGACCACAGGAAGAATCAAATGGTAATCGCCATGGCTGTGAACCATTCAGTAACCTTTCACTAAACATCATAAGCATTTCTACTAACAACTACAGCTACCAATAAGCAAACACACTTTTAAAAATACGTGATTCAATGCCCGGCTGGCATCGCTCAGTGGCTGAGTGTCGACCTATGAACCAGGAGGTCGAGATTTGATTCCCAGTCAGGGTACATGCCCATGTTGCAGGCTTGATCCCCAGTGGGGGGCGTGCAAGAGGCAGCCAATCAATGATTCTCTCTCATCACTGATGTTTCTATCTCTCTCTCTCTCTCTCTCCCTCTCCCTTCCTCTCTGAAATCAATAAAAATATGTTTTAAAAAAATAAAAATAAATGATTCAACAAAGGCCTACTAGACACCAGAGCCATCTGGATGTAAAAGGTGACTATGAGGCTCTCATTACAAGTCCCCTACCTCCAATGGGAAGTTAAAAGGGAGGGTCTTTAGGCCCTACATCTGATGTTCTTACCAACCATCGTAATCTAACATAAGCATGTAATTTACTTACAAGTAACACAAAATTTAAACAATTCTCACCATTAAGCAAATCAGTTCTATTGAGCACCCTCCTCCTAAATCGATGGAAACTCATTACTAATTCCTTCCAGCTCTGTCTGGGGAAGAGAAGTTCACTTTTTGTTATCTGAAGGATTAGGAATTACCATCCTGCTTTGCAACCTTCTTGGTTGTCCACACCCCACTCACAGAGTAACGTACTTTGAAATTACAAAAACCCCTACGTTTCCTCAATTTGGCAAAAGCTTCCTGAGACATCACTCATCGTTTTCTGCTCATTGTCCTCTCTCTCTCCCTCTCTTCTTGCCTGTTTAAACACATGGACACAGAGTTATTAACTTTTACAGGAAAACCAAATAAAATAATGTTGAAGCAAAAATGCGGTGATGTCAGGCTGCAGCTAGCACCATTCATCTGTGGGAATCTGATTAGCGCTCGAGTGGCAGAGCTACCTGGAAAAGTGCTCACAATCAAATAAAAAAATGATACCAAAACATTAACCTGATGGCTAAAAACTCCACATTTAAACAGTTAAAGTAATAAAGGAGCTTTTATTGAGTATTTTTTATATTTCATTATGTCCCAAATTGACGAGGACTCCCGGATACATTTTCTAGACTTTTGGTTCCTCAAATCAAATGCTCTCTTGGACTTTTTTTTTTTTTTTTAACTAAAAGGAAACAGCATTTCTTGTAAATTTGAATGAAAGGATTAAAGCTTCTCCTGCAATATCGATATCAGCCTTGAGTGCAAACACAGTCAAACACCGCAACAAACAAGACCTTTTTTTTTTATTTATGTACTTTAATTCTGAACCTGCCTGTAGCCAGCAGAGAATTTTCATCATGAATTTACTTAAGCAAACCCTCTATTATGTATTTCCTCATTTACACAGGTTTTGCTCAAAGTTGCTTGGCAGAGGGCAGGGCAGAAAGAAAGTAGGCTGGATCTCAAGACACCTGCATACTGAGTCCAGCCCTGACACTCACATGTCTTGAAACCCAGCCTCTCCCATCCCTGCTGTGCCTCCGATGCCTTCATTTCTGTAATAGAAGGGCTTAAACAGATGACCTTCTGGACCCTCCGGTCATGCCATTTTATAATTTCTAAGTTAATTCCATGAGTCAGCCTGGAATACTTAGACCAGGGACATGGGCTTGAGTCAAAGAGGGTCAAGGACAAGACCCAACTGTTCTGCAGCTCAGCTTTCCAATCTCATCCAAGTCAAAAAAAGGAGAAAACCAACAGAGAGCAGGAAGGAGAAGGACAGGGAGAAGAAATCACTGCTGCCAAAAAAGAAGTTCTGAATTCCATACATTATACGCACAGCAAAGCTTTACTTACACTACTTACTGTTTATTTTACATACAAGTTTGGGTAGCTGGTGTCCAAATCACAGATTAAAAACTGCGAATGAGAAAAGAGAAACAAGCCAGCCTCTAAAAAGATACTTGCAGAACAAATACTATGAAGCGGAAAAAAGCCAAAAACAAATGTCAAGAGAGAAACATCTATGGAAAGCAAACAAAAACCTCAAAAAGCTTATTAGCTTGGGGTCTTTTAGCATAGGAGGGGGCATTTAGAGTTGGGGAAAATAGGCAGCATATCTCTATTTCAATAGGCTTTGAAAACAGAGCTACACTTACAACACAATATAAATGTTTACATCTAAAATGACGATACTGACTCATCAGGATTAAACTATATTCCAGATACTCTGCCTAATAAAGCAAGAAGGCATATAACCCTAATTTTATGTAATTCCCAGCCAACAGTTTTTAAAGTATTTTTTATTCCTTTCATGTGGACCTCAATGGCCATCTAGCATATGTGGGCACAATTTCTAGAAAATGTGCCTATCCACAGTGCCTCATTCCAGGAGGGGGCAGGGATGGTGGTTTTCCTAAACTGAACAAGGGTAGATTTTACTTAAGTCAGATTAGGAAGCAGGAAACCAGAGGTTAAATCATGAATAGTTACTAAGCATCCACTGGGTCCACACAGTACACAGGCACTTATAAAACCAAGCAGAACAAGCAAAGGTGCTGCTCTTGCTGTTACAATCTAGGACAAGGAAAGAAGCCAAAAGAGATCTTAGGCCCTCTGGTCTCGCAAATGATCTAGGACTCCCCTCTTCAGCAACCTTGACAGATGATCGGTGAGCCTCCACTTGAATGCTTATAATGAACAGAGAACTCAATCTCTTAAGAGATTGTCAATTCATTTTCAGTTTAAAACTGAGTTGAAATCTACTTTCCTGAACCTTCTACCATTGGCCCAAATTCTCTGTAGGAAACCAATACTAACTGGTTCGCTTTCTGAAACAATGCTGGGTGAGGAATTACAGCAGGCCTCTGTCACTTGGCTGTTTTTCCTATAAAAGCATTTCCTTTACTCTGCTTATTAACTAAATGTGAGCAGCAGTTTCACTGTACAGTATAACGGTTTCATGAATTCTGCTCTTAAGCTTGGTAAGAGCAGCCTTGCCCTTTCTGGGAGAGCCAAGGCTACACCTGTAATGTCAGAATGCATTAGCAATAATAAAGGCCACAGTAATGCAAGAGACGACTTCATACACACGTCACTGCAGAATGGCTAAATTCAATCAAACATGGCAGCACTTCCTACAACGCTGTGATCACTGGGGCCAGCGCGTGTGACGTGGGCCCACTTACTGGAAGCTGCTGGAATCAGAAAGTGAGCGCTCTGCTTTGAGACTGTAATGGACGGGTTTTTACCAGCCCATAAGTGGCTTGGCATCCTTCTTTCCCAGGAATTACCTAGAAATTCATTTAACATCGGAAGACTACAAATGAAACTTCAGAAGGCTGAAGTACATGAAGATCAGTACATGAGTATCATCTTAAAGATATACGACTCTTAGGGGGAGAAGAGTGAACTGCCAGGAGGTGGTGATCAAGAATCAAAGCCCAAGATGACCGGGTGTTAATTCTAACTCAGTCACCCACTTCCTCGGTGACTCCCAGAGTCACTCAGCTTTCCTGCTTCTGCTTCCTCATCTGTAAAATGGAACTACTGCTACCCCGAGACTCACCAAAGTGCTACAAGGAGTAATTAGTTAGCATTTATGTAACACTTTTGATCTTCAAAGTAGGATTATTAGGCTATAAAGTGGGGATGTGGTTTGAAAAATCTTTTAAAAACCTAAAATCAAGCATGCAAGCAAATTCAGAGGAGCAAAACAGGCTGACATCATCTCCCAACAGCCAGATCCCTCCAGCGCCATGGGCACCCACCCGCTGCCCTAGTATGTATTTGCATGTGGAGACAAAGGTATACAAACGTTTTATTAGGGAAAATGGGAGGAGGTGGAAAGAAGAAAGAGAGAAGAAAGAGAAAGTTAGGCATTAAAGAAAATGTAACAGAGGGGAGATAAATAAAGAGAGAGAAATTAAGGAACAGAAGGAAATAGAAAACAGAAAAAAATTTAAAAAGGTAAATCCTATCCTTAGGAGAAGAGCAAAAACAGCAAGAAAGGACGAAAAGAAAAAATGGAAAAAAATATTTATTAAGGGACAGAACAAATAAAAAATGCATCCAGTTTTCAAAGATAAAACAGCAAAGATAAAAGTTAAAAATTAAAAAATGTAAAGAGCAGGATGAAGAGTAGAGGATGGAAAAAGAAAGCATAAAGCTTTCAAGAATGTGTCTGGAAACCAGAAAGCTGGAAGAGGAATCATTAGCAAGTCCACAGTGCGTCTACAGTGATACTGCGTGGATCAATTCATTTAACGCTGCCCTGTACATTTACAGAAAAGTACCCCTGATATAATAAAGGCTCATAAACACGCAGAAATTGGGTTAGGCCTGTTTCGAATTCCTGCCAAACAATGGTTCAGAAAAATGAAGCTCTATTTTAATTAGCTGGATTCACGAGTGATTTGATAACAGCAGATGCTGTCTGGATGCTTTCAGCTTGATGGGCTCCACATACATGAACTTAGAGTGGTTTTGATGCAATTAGGTATTTCTTTCTGCTCCAACATGCCAGGCCCACGGACCTGAGTCTATGTGTAGCCCGTACACGTTGCTATATTTATCTGCACGTTAATATTTCAAATCATGAAGATGAGAAAAGTGACCACATAAGAGAAGTACAAAAGTACTTTAAAAGTCACTGGTCGGTACAAGAGAATACTCTCACAACGAGTTTTGTTTCCACTGGGGAAAGAAAAGTTGGGCCGCTGAGAGAAAGCCACACAGGCGGCATCTGTATAGAAATATTTAATACCAAAGCTAAAACACACAGACCGTGTACCTCCCATTCTGCAATTCCAGTCCACTGTTACAGCAAAGGATTAGCGCACCTAATGCACAGCCCAACCTGGGACTAAGTGGCCTTCAAAACGTTCTTTGTAATCAGGCATCCGATTATAACTCAGATCACCGTTCCCGAGACAGCGGGGTGTTCAGAACCGCAGCCCTGCGAGCCCGAGTATTTTCACCAGGTGCTTTCAAGCTGGGCACCTGCCTGCCCCCTCTGCCTTTTAAGCACTCTCCTCCAAAGAGCAGTCTGTTTGCTTTTCCCAAAGCACTCTGCCCTCTGCTAGGACCACTTAGAGCACCACCACCCACACGCACAGAGCTGCTAAAGGGCCCGCAGAAAGCAAGAGCAGCTTCCAGCATCCGACTGGGCTAACAGGAGGACTGATCTGTTAATTATCTGTCAGTTTGTCACGGCTGGGCTGAGAAGGATTATGAAAAGGGGGGGGGCTGGGAGGAAGGTCTCTCCTAGGTGGTGTGCTCCTCGTCCTGAAATTCTGAATTAGGCTTTCAAAACCATTCACCCCTGTTGGAGGACACATAGTCCGGAGGGTAGAAAAGAGATATGCAAGAGTTTTGACTGATTCAGTCGGACAGAGTAGGGGGCACCTGAACCCCGCCACGACCACAAGCACACAAGGAGAAACTCACAGCCTCCTCTCTCTGAGAGGACAAAACGGACAGAATGACCTTCACACTGGCTCCCCTTCGCCGGCGCTAACAAGCTGAGCCTGTAAATCAAGGATGAAATCCCTGTGCCAGGAAAGCAAAGGAGAAGCACTTCTTCTGTAAAGAGCCCAGCGATGCCGCCTGCTTCTGCATCAGCATTTCAGGGCAAGTGTTTGGAAGGCAGGAAGCTCCAGGCCAGCAACTGAAGGAAAAATATGTATTTATTATATATAGTAGGCCTTCTTCAAAAGTTATTTATTTCACAAAACCACTTTGCTAAATAGAGGTTTCAATCTAATTGGAATTGCAATCTGCATATTGTAAATGCACCAAATGACAGTCTTCAAGACTTCTACTCCGGTTTATGGTAGATTTCCCAATGCACACACATAATACAAGAATGTAAGGAAAAAGTACAGAGAATTATCCTAAAATATATACATATTTCTATATAATTTTTTCTTGGCCCCTTACAATCCCCAAAGGAGGGACAGAGGGTCCAGGCTGTGAAATGGGATAATGCTTGTGATACTCCGAGGAGACAAAGCCAGTAAGGAGAATGGAGGCTCATGGTGGCATTTGGTTTGCACTCAGTTGTGTTCGACTGTGTGGTCAGTTACACTGGTCTTTGGAGAGCCCTCACGCACCACTAGTCTCTTCTTAACTCTCTCCCCTCCTATTCATATCCCAAATTAGCCATGGTTAATTAACAGAGATGCAAACGGTCACGGACTCAAATAAAGTTTTTTGACAAGAAGTAAAAAGAAACCTTATAAATCAAATAGAAAATTTTTAAAAGAAGAGGGAGGGAGATAAGGAAAGGGAAAGAGGGGGAGAGGGGGAGAGGAAGAGAGGCAGAGGGGGGAGGGGGGAGGGGGAGGGGGAGGGGAGGGGAGAGAGGGGAGGGGGAGGGGAAAGAGGAGAGGGGGAGGGGAGGGGAGGGGAGGGGAGGGGAGGGGAGGGGGAGGGGGAGGGGGACGGAGGGAGAGAGAGAGAGAGAAAGCATCCAAAGCAAAGGTCAACCTACAAATAACTGAAATGAGAAAGAAAAGGGACAGGTCAGGACTTCCCATAAAGGTCTGAAATGTTCTGTTTGCACCTCTGGGTTCACATCTAAAAGTGATTTGTGTGAACAGAGGAGGAGATACTGCTCTAGGGGAGAGAAGTGGGGACCAAGATTCATGTATTCCCGGGACTTACCTCCCTGCACTACATTTAAACTTACTTTCTGCTTCCTGCCCCTTTCACTCATTTCAAGAAAGAAATTATTTATTTTTTTCGAAACTGCATCCCGAGGGCCCAAAGATATCCTTGGCTTTCTTAAAAACGGATAAGCATCCTCTACTTTACAGCAACTCCTTTCTGCTCTCCATACTCTAACCATACCGACCTCTCTGTCACAGGGTGTAACCTTCAACAACAACAAAAATTAATTCAAAGCTTCAGCTTCCCAAAAAAAAAAAAAAAATAGAATAAATATGAATTTGAAGGGGAATTCTGCCAAAACCTAAACCTCCCAAATCTGGTTCAGCCACATTCTTACCCACACAGCCTGTACTTCTCGTGCCTCCCTACATTTTTCAAAATGCAGCTGCACAGACCTCTTAAAATTCAGATTTCTAGCACCTATAATTACAGGGCGCTGGAGCAGGCTCCTTTAATTAATGAACCTGACTCCTCTGTCTTCAAAGGAAATCTGCATAAGGGATATATCACAGGGTGAACGGACCGATCAGTGCGCTCTGCTCCCTCTGCCCCGGGCAGCTAGCCCTCCGCTCCTCCAACAGGAGAGGGAAGGCGCCCCAACCACCCTGTGTCCCCGCCTGCACTCACAGCCCAGTCTGGAACAAGCCCATTACACAGTTAGGGCAATAAAACATTTCTTGGAACTTAAGGGAAGAGAAGGAAGCTTTCCTGGGTGTGACCAGCAAAATCCAAAGAGAATTCGATTCTCCCTGGTTTGAGTGCTCCCCAGATTTCACTTCCTCCTTCCCTCTGCCAGGATGAAGCAGGGAGTGAGGGCAGGAAAGACAGCGCTGTACCAGGCTGGACAAGCAATAGAGGGAATGGCCTGGGCTTTGAAAACTCTGGACAAGAAATGAACATAACAGGCCTGGGACTGACACTCATCCCAGAGCTGAAATAAAACTGGCTGAACAGGCTGTGCCCCCTTAAAGCAAACAGGTGGAAAGGGGTCACAGCATGAAGCTATTGTTCATAATTTCTGGAGAAGAATTTGAGCACATCCCAAGGACGATAAACTAAACCTCCAGGTCTGTTCCCAGGTGGTCCGTGCCCATTCTTGATATGACTCTTCTCTAAGCCAATACCTGATTAGCAGTTTTTAAAGAACAGGTTTTTCCTCTGGCTGCTCTGAGCAGCACAGCCTAGGACTGTTTGTATCTGCTGCCCATGCCAGGACAACCTATAGCCGCTCTCCCTCCAGTGGCTCTGAGCTGGCTCAGAACCATGTTCACTGGAGAGCAGGCTGCCTTTGGCTGCAACAAAGACTGGAAATGGTTGCAAACAAAGCCACAGATGCCAGAAGAGACAAGGCCTGGGTCAAGTCAAGACGACCCCAGGTAAAGTTTCAGGTAGGAGATTTGAGAACCAGTAAAAGACTTCAACGGACCTGGCAATAATGAAAACAGGTTTTATTCAGTCACTACCACCTGGTAACCCTTCCTCAAGGGTCCCTCAGCCCCACAGCAAACCCCGTGGGGAGCTGTCTGCATTACTGACCAGTAAACACACCTCTTCTACAGGTAGAGAAAAAGTTCTCAGACTCTGCACCCAGTAACACATTTTCTATAATTTTCCCAGTTTCTCATCTGTGATTTGGGCTATAAAATGAAGCCGGAGAACAGCACTGGGGTTAATAAGTGAAAATTTGCGGCACATTGTCCTAGCTTCTTAGTTCTTCCCAGGACACTTTCTAGGGCAGATGTCAAAAATTGAATTTGGACCCTGGCCAGTTGCTCAGTGGTTAGAGCATCAGCCTGCAGACCAAAGGGTCTCAGGTTTGACTCCCAGTCAAGGGCACATACCTCGGTTGTGGGTTCACTCCCCGACCCTCTCCCTCTTCCTCTCTCTAAATCAATTTTAAAATAATAAAATAAATTTAATTTGGTCATTCATATTCTGCCAGAAAAGGGGACTTCCACATTCCAGTGAGCTTTTGAAAGAAAAGGGAAAACAGTAACATCAGTCTATCCAATGGCTAAAACCTCAAATCAAAGTGAGGCATGATCACTGATCACTGAGTCTAACTCCATAGCATGTCCTGTTTCCTGGCATGTGGCCTTCCATCTCTGTATGAAACACCCAGGAGCTAACATAGTCCATCATCTCTGCTCTCCCATTAGATCCGTCTCCAAATCATCAGCATACTGCACCCTGGACCCACTGACCATGGAGCTGCAGGCCGAGAGCCCGACTGAGTGATCGTAGGGAGCCACTGCTGCCACGTTTGCAAATCACTAGCAGCCAGAGTGGGTGAAGGATTTTTTAATTTGGTTTGGTTTTCCAACCAAGACATCCTCAAAGTTCATTGTTCCTTGAAGTGGAAGCATTTAATTCGCTCACAAACAAACAATTAGAAGCACAAGACTAGAGAGAACACGGAATTGAGGACGAAGGTCAGTATATATGAAAATAGGGGCTGGGAGGTAGCTGAGATCATGAATGTCCAGGGATTCTTGGCACGGAGCTCACACCAGCCAGCCAGGCACTCTCTTTCCACGGAGTCTCAAGGGGAAATCACCCATCGATCCTAGGCACACGCGTTCTAGGACCAATCCCTTACCTCAGAGCAGCCTCTGCCTCAAATTCCTGCTTGCGCTTTAATGTTTAAATTATTAAATGCATTAATGTATTTACATTATTCAAGTCTTATGTGCATTTTTCTAAGATAATTTATGTATAAGAGTTTGAATGTCCATGACTGTTAATGTCTACAACCCTTCCTGTTCATTATTGATTCTGGAAGAAAAAAAAAAAGTCAGAGTTTTAATGCCTTATTTTTAATGTATTAAGAGTCTGAATAAGTGCATTCTCTTTTTTCTTTTGTAATTTCATAATTTAAGTAGTGCATTTATTAAACTGACACAGTATGAATTGTGGTGAAGCCTGGCACGGCTCCACGCTGCCGAGCAGCCAGCTGGAGGAGCACGCCCGCTCCTCTGCGACCAGCGGCGGCTGGCTCAGCACGCATCCCACAGCCACCTCCCGAGCTGGAGGGGCAGCCAGAGGGGCTGCAGGCGCCGCCAAATGTAGGCTGTGCAGAAGATTCTCCTCCTCCTTTTTAAAGTCCTTGCCCAAATCCTCTCTCCCTGTTAAGTGGGTTTCCAGGATGCTGTTCAGCTGCCTCTTTTTTTCTGCTCATGAGAAGTCCTCACCTGCTGTGCTCCAGGTGATTCCAAACAGAGCTTGGAATCAGCACACAATTTTCAAGAACAATCAAAATGCCAGGGTTTAGCACAGCAAAAACGGGCAAACAACACAACTATCTTTAAAAAGGGATCTCAAAATGCAGACAAACATCTCAGACAGCACCTTGAACTTGAGCAAAAAAACTTTTCTTTTGAAATCCAGTTTCCACAGCAGAAAAACCCTCTTTCAACTATAGCCAGTAGAGCGACAGTGACACCCAATGGCCTATCAGTTCAATCCCAGCTGAGCATGCCCCCCAGCTTTCCCCCAGTAGGTCTCAGGCCGAGTTCCAAATGAACAGGAAGCTCAAAGGAAAACCAGGTATCAGCTGCTCATCAAAAAGCTGAGTCGCTATGGATGAATTTCCTGCCGCTACACGGAACACACACACACACACACACACACACACACACATATTCATTCATTCTCTCTCTCTCTCTCTCTCTCTCTCTCTCTCTCTCTGTAACTATGCTCATGTGTGCAAACTGCATAGGAGAGCACACACCAGAACCATCTTTCTGTCAGGTGACGTGAGCACATGCGCATACACAGATCACAATACATGGACTGGGCAACACTGTACAAATCGACTTGGAGTGGGAGAAAGTTGCTCACTGCTGTTTTAGAATCTAACTCTGCCACTTCTCATGTCATACATGCACACGTATGCACACATTTATAAATATATATATACATACACACACACATACATACATATATATATGTATATGTTTTGTGTTTTTCATGTATTTTTCTCCCTCTCTTTTTTCTACTTTTTTTCCTGGTTCCTTCTTTTCTATTTTATTTTCTTTTTTGGCCACTCATTACCATTCTTTAACTGTTACAATTTATATCAGCATATAATGTTAAATAATTACAGGGAGCGGAGCTCACTCTAGTGAGGATATAAACGCGCTGTGGGAATCTACAGATTTAAACAAATAACACTCACAGCAGGGGGTGAGCGGATGAATTAGCATTAATATCCTGCCTGGGAGATCCCAGTGCACTGGTACTGCTTAAATACAGATCTTTTCTGTAACAGTCAATATGACAGCTCCCGGCAATACAGCCCCTTTCCCTTTCCCAGTCAATATAGCAGCCAGTGAAAATAGAAACGTCCCTATAGCAATCAATATAGCAGCCAGCTAAAATAAACCCTTCCCTTTTAAGGGCTATATAATAGTCAGCTAAATGGAAGAATTGGCACCCCTGCTGGAGAGCTCAGCAGAGAAGCCAAGGAATGAACAGGCCATGAGCACTGAATGATCCTTGTGCTCAAACACGCCCTGCCCAGGAAGGGAGAAGACATCCTAGGCAGGAGCCTGCGAGGGGCACTTGGCAGGCTGCTCCCGGTCCCAAGGAGTAAATGCCCAGGTGGTAAGCCGGCCAGCGGGCACGCCTCACTGAGGTTTAATTAACATGGCCAGAGACTCTAGAATCCTGCTCACACTGTCAGCGGGTGTAAGGGAACATCTGTTTCGGGTGCGGAAGGAGAGTACCTTGATCTGAACCCCGTTCGTCCCGCCCCGGCCCCAGAAGGGAAGAGTATTGAGTTAACAGTCTGTGGTTTTCTGTTTTCCAGCAGCGGGGACAGCGGTTGTGTCAGAATCAGACATCTAGCCAAGTGGGTGAAAAGCATGACATTCTACGTTGAATGCCGCCCAGCAGATATATAGAACTCGTTTTAAAATCCACAGCCACACACCTATTAACTATTTAACGATACCACCTTTCCCCTACTCACAACATGGAAATACTCTCCTTCCCTGGAGACATACAGGAAAGAAGTTGTATTTTAAGAGAATTCAGAGGATGGCTCACTCTGAAGGCCAAAAAACGCCACCAAAGGCCTTTAAAAAAGAAGAAAAAGAAAACAAGGAGCATTTGATTAAGAGAAGTTTCTATGCATTTAAAGTCACTGTTCTCTTTCGTTATAAGCAGCTACTTCTAAAATCAGTTCTGCTGGAGGATGAATTTGACAAATGTGGAACACAACTACTGACACCAGTGCCAACTGCAGCCAGCACTCCTGAGGTGGATGCTGGGCCTGTTATCTCCATCCAGATGAACATCGGGGACGCCCCTCCCGCCTCATTACGATTCCACAATCTGTCTGCCATCCTGTGGGTAAACCCACAGAGGGTCCCTGACTCCCCGGCCAGGTGTTTAACACCCAGTGATGCTCATGTCATCAATCAGGTGACTCGGGAAAGTGCCACAGTGTCAGACACTGCAGGAAAAAAGAAAGTTTGAGAGCTCAAGTCCTTAAAATTTTAGCTCCCAACACCCTACCTAAGCCCAAAGACTGAGCAGGGGCTCTTCACTTCAGGAAGTCCATCACGTAACACCTCAGGAGGGGTGACGACGGCATGGTACAGGCAAACATCTGATGAGGGACACCAGCGCTCATCGGTCCTACAGCCCATCCAAGGACGGCCTCGTGCTCTCAGTGTTACACGGCAGCCATCCATGGAGGAGATGGATATGGGGTGGAGAGAGGCACCCATGATTTGACAGCAAATGCAGCAGCACAGAAAGTGAGATTCTGTTCTGACCCGACATGGCACTCAGCCTCTAGAGCCGAAGCCAATGGACACTTCATAAGCGCCGATGTGCATGGCCATTCCCACGTCCACACAACATAAACTGGGGGTGTCCCTCTCAGTCAGATGGCAGTGCAGCTGGAGCGAATGCACCATGAGGTCAGCAAAACCCACCTCCACTACAGATGCCAGGAGAGCCACCAAAAATCAGGGAGGGGCAGCCACGAGGGGAAGGAGAAAGAGAGAGTAATGAAAGAGAAAATAGTTATGAAACGGAAGGAGAAAAGAGAGACATGAACAAAAAGATTCGAGATAACAGAAGAGGTAAAATAAAAAGGAAAGGCGAAAACGTCACTCTGGCATTTACAGTTTAAAGCTTTCGGGGCATTTATGAAATGACAGTTGCAATAAAACAAACAGAATGGTGAGTCATCCAGTTTCCAAGTTGAGTCAAAAGGGGCTGTTTCTAGACAAAGCGCAAGGCAGCCTTGCGCCGCACACTCCACGATGCCTATCGCAGCACAGACAGGATGTGGGGAGCGGGCGGTGCGAGTGCAACTGTCTCTGCTGGTCCCAGTGTCACCAGGCATAAAGACTGTCGAGATTTAAACCATAATAATGGAAAGGCTATAAAGGTCTCAGCTATAATGTTTCCTCTGATGTTCCCTTTCATAAAATGCCCGCTTTATGTTGCCTCCATGGCCATGATACACTACACACCCACAAAAGTGTGTGGCCCAGTAGAAATGTGGCACCTGAAGTTCCCAGCAGGCAGCCAGGCAGCAATTGTACACTCCAGCCCCTTGGCTCACCACCACCATCTACATACGTGAGGACACATGCACACATTCTACAAATATGTACTGAGTGCCTACTTCCTGCCAGGAGCCAAGTTAGAATACATGCCCATCCCCTAGAGGATTTAATAAGTGCCTAGGTGCCAAATACCTAGGAAACAAACAAACAAAAAATATATTCTGCGTGGAAATATGACCATGCAGCATAGGGACTCCTTTGCTACTTCAGCAGCTACCAGCTTTACACAAGGGCAAGGCAGCCCAACAGTGACAGCAACTTTCCCTCCTCCTAAGCCAGAGCGAAGTAGATAAGGTACAACACAAATCAGATAAATGCTCAAAAAAGGGGGCGAAACTGACACCCACAAAGACATGCATTTGCTTGAACTCAGCAGACAAAACTGTACAGAAACTACTAGTTTAAAGAGAATCTTTTATCTGCAGCCTGCTACCTAACCATTCTAGGCACCAGGGAACCGCAACGCCAAACCTCTCCATGTTCGTACCTTATGGACACGGCAAAGAGGCAGGAACTTAGAAAGGACAACATGGATGTGAGAACCACACGAGGGATAAAATGAGGTTGGAACCTGTAAGTCAGGGAGACCGTGTGATGCAATTAGGGAAGCCAAGGCACAGCATTAGGAAAGGACCCATCCAGTGAAGCCCAACTCGCATTGGCTAGGTGGGCAGCCCGTGCCAACCACAAACCATCCCGGCTGCTTCCCTGTTGACTATACTAGTAATTGGCGAGTCTGTGCTAGAGCCACCAATTACCTTTTGGCCTCTGTGCTTAGTTTACAGACAAGGGGAAGCAGGAGAGACCAGTTAGTAATGAGGAAGTAATGGCCACTAAAAGGCATTGTGTTTTACAGAGCTGCTTCGGCAGGAAAAGCCATTCGGAAAATAAAAAGTGAAAGAATAAAATAAGCGAGAGAAACTCAATTTTCTTCTCCCTTCCTCCCAAAGCCACACTTAGGATAAAATGAGGTTTGTGCAGGTTAATCCTTATGAGGTAAGAAAAAAATGATTAAATACATTTAAAAAAATCAATTGTACATTAAACCAAATCCAGGAACTGCAAAAACAAACACCGCAGCATCCCTCCAGCCGCCGAGCTCTGCCGTCTGGTCAGCAGGGGATACCCCACCTGACGGAGCCGCTGAGGTAATGGGAGGGGAGCAGGAAGGAAGGGGAGATGGAGCTGGGGAGGGGCGGAGGGGAGGGAAGACCAAGATTTCTCTGAAATAAAGGCATTTCTAGACATTCCAAAGAAAGAAACAAAATGGGGCTCCGGAGACCAGGCTGAGTTCTTCAAAACTCCAACAGAAATAACAATAATGATCATAATCATGTGATAAACAGGAGTTATAAACCGCGTCCCTGTCAAATGATCTGCCACTATTTCCAGTTATTTCTTCTGCTCATTAGCAGATCTATTAACTGCCATTTTTCAGCGAGACAACAGAGAGCGGGAGCTGGAGGTGAGGTTAGGAGGCACGCCTTTGTCTTGGAAGAAAGCCCCTCTTGGAGCCAGGATGGAAACGCCTCCCCCTCCCCAGTGCTCTGGGGTCCTCAGAGGAAAGCCCACAAGCATGCAAAGCCCGAGACAGGGCCGGGGCCCCAGCTCCTCCACAGTGGAGTCAGGCCGGAGAATTCTTGGCTAATCCTACATAAACCTCACAGGGCTGAAATGTCGTGGCCCATTTGCTTCTCTGTGTGCCCTGCAACCACCCAGTTCCGCCTGCAACCAACCCTCCTTTTCATCACTTGCTTCAGCCACACAGCGGGAGGAAGATCTGAGTCAGGGCCGTGGTCAAATCCATGCCTCTGGGAGGACCAGGAGCCAGGTACTCACTTCAACAAGGCACACCTGTCAGTCTTGGGTCCCAAAGTCTAAAAAAGTGACAAATCCAAAGTCCCCCCCCCACCACCTTAATGTGCTTCTGAAATGAGTCACTGAGAATTGAAAAGAAAGTTCTGAAAGCCGGGGGGGGGGGGGGGGTGCGGGTAAGGGAATGCTGACAGGAAAAACAGGTAATCAACCATATGACAGCAGTGTTCCCAATAGAATAAAGACACGTACCCACAGGGGAAAGTTTCAAAACATCTAAACATTATTAGAGTGGTTATCAATGGCAACAAGATCTGACAAAAAGATTTTACTCTCTTAAAGACATCTCTATTCATTTCCAAGCACAAGAACTCTGACAGTGAGGATTTGTGGATGTGGACAGGGACGCAGATAAAGGGTCTGCCTGAGGGCAGTGAAAGCAGAGATGGAAGATGCCGGATGCTGTAGCTTCTATGTGGGTCCAGGTGACTCCCTGAAGCCTGCACAGCACCACTTCAAGAGCTGGAGTCAAAAGCAAATTGCTCAATTGTGGAGCCTTCCCTCTGCCAGCAGGAGACGAAGAACAAGCGGCTGCTGCCCCCTAGAAGCTACCAGGGACATTGCACCTTGCTCTACAGACAAGATGAAAAGATCCTATTATCTTGCCTCGATCGCGTAACCTGTCATTAGTGAGGTGCATGGGTGCAGACGCCTCCTCCAAGAACAAGGAGGCCACATCACCTGTGATAAATTAATAGGTGCCTTTTCAACAGCTAAGATGCACACAAAAGACTCCACGCAGGGAGAGTGCACAGGCAGCAGCCTCAGAGGAAGCAGGATCCCCAGGCAGCCACCCCCCCCCCCACCCCCGGCCTAACCCTAAGCCCCTCTCCCACACACTGCGTGGTCCTGAGAAGAGCTCAGCAGTGCCGACTTTGGGGCTTGAATCCCAGGCTGCCACTTACTCGCATAGGAACCTGTGTGCCCTGGGCTTGTTTCCTCGCTGTAAACTGAAGAAAAGAGTCATTCTCACCAGTTTGTTAGGATAAAACAAGATAACAAAAATACAGAAACAGTACGAGGCCAGCAATTCATATAGCACAAGCCCTACTGGCCTTTGTGATCAGAGCTTGTAATTGGTCAGTTAATCAAAAAATCAGTTAAAGCGGGGAATCATTAAAAATGGAGCCTCCTCTGCATACCTTACGCATTTCACATTAACTTAAGACCTATAAACGTACAGTCATTTGCTAATCTTTTGATGTAGAGCCAAGACCTTTTCTTTGAGTGTGGGCCCACAGACTGAAGTTCCCAGACAGACGTCTTTCTTGCATAAACCCCACCCATAACACACCCTTCACCATTTCTAAAGCAAAGCCAGGACTGAAAGAAATTAGTAAAGCAAATCAAAGTACCAAATACTTCTAGATTTTTATGATCTTCCCCTAGCTTAACTGCCGTCTTGTTCACACCTCAAAAGACAGCAATCTTTTTAGCAGCTCACACTTACCAAAGCATTCAGCTCAGTTTTCATAGAACCCTTTTCACATTTGTTTATAAAACACACGGTATTTGTAGGTCCCTCTGTTCACATTTATTTATATTTCACCTATTGACAGCATGTTTAGTAAACAGCCTAAATCATTAACAAATGCAATTGGCTCACACAGGTTCAGGGCACGCTGGCCTGGGTGAGGAGGTCCCCCGGTGCCACATCAGCTAGCTGGTTGCTGCAAGGAGTGTGCCGAGTGCAAGCTCTTAACACTTTAAAAAATGTATGTACTGCACAAGAGATGTGAAATGACTTTCAAAAGTACACACAAGACAAAAGGACCAGCAAAAGGAAAGAATAAGGAAGGGGGGAAAGATGTTTAACAAAGGTTGCTTACTTTTTCCCCTTCTCCCTCAAAATCCATGTTTGGTAAACGGCGGGAAAACTAAACCATTTATACAAATAACCAACTTACGTGCCTGATTCTATTAGCAGATCCTCCCCACCAGCCTGGAGAAAGCCGCCCTGTCCCTCAAGGCCCTCTTGCTGTGGCCCTATTAGGTCACAGGGGACACAGAGCGAGAGGGAAAGACCTCGTGGTGGACACTGCTGGGTGAAGGGGGTGACGGCTGACCCAGCCTCACCACCCCCCGGCCCCCCCCAGCCCCCCAGACTCTGTAAGCACAAACAGGAGAGCTGTGCCACCAGGGTGACTGCTAAGGCAAGAGGTCACAAAGGTGACAGCATGTCTTCTAGACAAGGCAATAGATCCGGCCCGGCCCCTGAGGGCTATGCGTTAGCTCCGCTCTGAGCCCAAGTGTCAGGGAGTGCCCTGGGCAGATTTACCTCAGGAATCACTCAGTGTCGGCCCCATCTCTAGGCTGTTCGGACAAACTCATAATGGCAGAGAGAAGATTTGTGGAGCAACAAGCATAAATCTTGGTTATAACTACAAACCATAAAAGAGAGGAGAGCTGGGAGGGAAGAAGGAAGGGCGGCGAAGGCGTCCTTCTCCAAAGCACCACTTTATCTTCCTGCGGCTTCTCACGGCGCAGAAGTGGGATTAACTACAAGATCATATTTTCAAACCCAAATTGGCCTATGTGGTTTGACAATGAGCTAAAATGTTTTAAACTGAAATTCCCGTGCAAAACGCAGGGCACACGGCTGTCCAAAGTATTTGACATTCAGTGGTCCCCAGACTGGGGGATTTTATTGAGTTTGCCACATGGAACACCCTATTTTAGGTCACAATTAAAAATACCCTTTTAAGTAAAACTTCTTTCAAATGAGATTAATAATCGATTTTAAGCAAAAGAAGAACCTTTGAGAACGTCCCTCTGCCCAGTAAAGCTCTGGACAGCCCGTGCTCAGCAAGGGGTAGGCCGCGCCCTGAAGGACTCAAGGGCTCTGTCTCCAGGAGAAAAGGGGGGACACGACCCACTTCCTCCAGAGCAATGCTGCCGGGGACGAGATGAAAGATGAACTCCCGGCACCGTGCGGCTCTGCGAAGAGGCCTCAAGTGCCCAGTTCCTCAGTTCCCACGTCTCTGAAACGAGGGCACTGTGTGGTTACCCAACAGCCAGGCCTCTGATTACAGGAACTATAGCAAATGTAAAGTGTTACCAGGAAAGCCAGGAACCCAAAGGATAAACAAAGCTGAAAAAGTATTTCAAATTCCACTCCTCTAATTATTACTCCTAAGAGTTTCGATTCATCTAATAATTATTTGTAAAAGGATACCTTACAACTGAAAAAGCAACCTCTTCATTTACCTGAAAGAGGAAAGAACTTGAAAGGCAGCCGCCTGGTCTATGGACTAAACCCTCCCAGTCCATAATAGGAAGGACGGGTAGGAAGAGGCAGTCATTTCAAAATCAGTAAGTGGCCCAGAGATCACAGAGAAGCCACCCAGAGACAGAATGAGACTTTTCTCCAGTTCATCCTCTTCAGCATTCAGTTCTAAGCCATTTTCCTCCCCCCGATGGAGGACAGGCGGGACCCTCAGGCACCCTCCCACAAGGGTGTCCGTGTTACAAGAGGAGTGTTTGCTTCACTAGAGGTTTTGCACTGTTGAGAGGGGAACGGAGGAGGAGGCACGGCCAAGTTTTTCCTATTTGGAAGGTGCCCAGGCCGCAGGCCCAGTACTCGGGGTCTGGGCACACGACATCGTCCCCAGCAGAGAGCTGTACCAGGAGGCCCACCCCCAGCTGTTTACACTAATTTTTGGTCCCAAATTTCTCAGCAGCAGTTATGAGGGGTCCTCCCCAGCCTGTGTTGCTAGTAACAGTGTAAGTACCCAAATCGACAGATAACTCACTTCTTAAATATAAATAAATAGCCCTGGTGGGTGGCTCAGTTGGTGGGAGCATCATCCTGTACACCAAAAGGTTGCAGGTTCAATTCCTGGACAGGGCAGATACCTAGATTGCGGGTTCGAAACCCATTGGGAAGCATAGGAGAGGCAATGGATGAATGAGTCTCTCTTACTTCGATGTTTCTCTAGCTCCCTTACTCTCTCTAAAAAAAAACAAAAAAAAAACAAAAAAAACACACATATTCTTGAGTCAAGAAATAAATAAGTAAATAAATAAATAGCAGATTTAGGATTATGCCCAGTCACCTACATCCTGATGTCCGAGTGAGAAACAGAGGTGGAAATTACAGCTTACATGAGCAAACCTAACTCTGTTATTCAACAAGTCCGTAGAAATCAACCACTATATATTTTTAAAATAATAATGCTTAACACTGTACATTTGCTATATTTATTTATTTATTTTTCCTGGGGAGGAAAAATGACAAGTTTCTGAAATCTCTAAATGGCTAGTTTCATTGCCCCTATGCTTATAAAACACTTTCATGAATACAATATTAAAATCAACTTTATTTCCCCGCCAAGTGCTCTGAATTTTGTGAAAAGGTGTGTGTTACATGTTCTACATATGCAAATATACACACATCCATAGTGCACATGAGTGTACACACAAAGAAATGCACTGAGCATATGAATGTCATCCTTCAGAAATGTCTTGGTGGGGGAAAACCCGCCTAGCCACAGTGAGCCCACCAGCAAGATCACCAAAATACTCTAACCACAAAAGATACAGACACAGGGAGGTGCCTGCAGAACTACATGAGAGGTCTCTAGAAGACTAGCCACAGGCATTCTCACACAGAGGCTCACAGCCTAGCTCCCTAAATTCGTCGAGATATGAAGGGCCTTTTGATTACCGGCCTCTGGTTAACTGACGTAGAAGTAAAGAGAAAATCCCTAGGTGTCCAGGTGTAAGGTGGATGAGCTCCCTCAGAAGACCTGAGATCAAATACACGTTGTAGAATCCAGGTGCGAGGTTCCATCTTAGCCTCAAGGAGAAACCTGAGGACTCAGGACACCTCTACTTAGAGGACAAAACTGCCGGCACACAGCCTGGGTCTGCAAGTGTCGAGTGTCCTTATTTTTAAGAATCCAGCATACTGCCCTAGCCGGTCTGGCTCACTGGATAGAGTCTTGGCCTGTGGACTGAAGGGTCCCGGGTTCGATTCCGGTCAAGGGCACATGGCTGGTTTGCGGGCTCAATCCCCAGTAGGAGGCGTGCAGGAGGCAGCCAATCAATGATTCTCTCTCATCATTGACCTTTCTTTCTTCCTCTCTCTCTCTCTCTCTCTCTCTCTCTCTCTCCTTTCCTCTCTGAAATAAAAATACAATTTTTTAAAAAAAATAATAATCTAGCATACCAAAAAATATTGGTCCTAGGGAAAGTGATAAAGTAGAAATCACCATCATCATTTATAAAAATACATTCATGTAAGCTTAGCATTCTTTTGGTGGGTGGATACAGGGAAAGGTGGGTGGATACAGGGAAAGGACAGAAACAAAACAACAACAAACCCTATACTTTACTGTTAGAGGAAGAGAACACGGCAGAAGACTCATCCATTAGAAAGAACTTGATGTCAATGAGCAAAAAGCTGAAATTCTAGTTTAGCCAAAACCCATAAGCATATAAAGTAGATGAGCAATAGTGTTGCTGAATATTGAGAAATTTGTTGCGTTGAAACAAGTAGACACGTAAACGAAACTTATTTACTGCTTACTTCAAATAACCTAAATCATATGACTAAAAGGACTCTCGGAAGGTTACTTAACCCCAGTTTCTGTATCCAAGCAAGATAGGAACTGAGTTACTCCACGCCGACAATGTCCACCCATTCTTTTCTTTCTTTCTTTTTTTTTTTTTTATTTCAGAGAGGAAGGGAGATAGAAACATTCATGATGAGAAGGAATCATGGATAGGCTGCCTCCTACACGTCCCCCACTGGGGATGGAGCCCACAACCCGGGCATGTGCCCCGACCGGGAATCGAACCGTGACCTCTGGGTTCATAGGTCGATGCTCAACCACTGAGGCACACTGGCCAGGCTTTACCCATCCTTAAAGACCCATCAGCAAGGCAGGACTTCATCCTGCCAGAGTGAATCCACCTAGAGCAATGGTTCTCAACCTGTGGGTCGAGACCCCTTTGGCGGTCAAACGACCCTTTCACGGGGATCGCCTAAGACCATTGGAAAACACATATATAATTACATATTGTTTTTGTGATTAATCACTATGCTTTATGTTCAATTTGTAACAGTGAAAATACATCCTGCATATCAGATATTTACATTACGATTCATAACAGTAGCAAAATTACAGTTATGAAGTAGCAAGGAAAATAATTTTATGGTTGGGGGTCACCACAACATGAGGAACTGTATTAAAGGGTCGCAGCATTAGGAAGGTTGAGAACCACTGACCTAGAGCCTTTGAGTGAGCCTGAGCATGTGTCCACAAGGTGACGAGAAAACTCAGGTCTACAGGAAATTTACAGAAGGCTTTGAACAGGTCTGGGAGAAGCTGGAGGGGCTGTCAAAATTCTTTGCCCTTGGAGGAAAAGCTCAATAAAGAAACAATGAAGAAGAAAAAGTAATCAGCTGTTTTAACTAATACAAAGAGTTTTGTCATTAACAATTAGAATTCCAACTGGGAGTTCTCAGAATTTGTCAAACTGGTCTGTTCACCAATCTCTAGCACTGAGAACTTTGTGACATTATATCCCACTAATACAGTCAGGGTTGCTGGGTTCGTTTTTGGGGGGGAGGAGAATTTAAGGGGCAAGAGAAGGTAGCATGAAGTGTCACTGCTTGCGTAGAATCAAGACAAGGGGACGGACATAAACACAAACATATCATTTAGAAACTACAAGACCATACTTCTCAGCACAAAATCACAAACCTGTTTGTATTGTCCAGAGAGGACAGAAATAAAATCAGGCCCTCCTTCCCTAGCAATAAAGCAAACAATCATGCAGAAGCCCAAATACATCCACCTGCTGTAAATAGAGCCTCTTCTGTCGGAACCCCCCGTCTATATATTTAAAGCCTAAGCGACCAGTCGACCGAACGACCGATCGACCAGTTGCTATGATGCGCACTGACCACTTGGGGGCAGACGCTTAATGCAGGAGCGTGGTCCGTGCACTCCCACAGTGGAAGCGCCGCTCAGCTAACCAACGGGCGCCAGATGCTGTGCTCACGGCTGGTGAGCACCGCTGTGGCCGCAGTGGCACCAGCCTCAGGCACAGCGGGGCCAGGATGAGCGGGAGCGCCCCAGCAACCTGCTGCTTCGAGCACTACTACATCCCTTGGGGGATGTCGGACTGCCGGTTTCGGCCCGCGACATGCCCCCGAGGGGTCCCGGATTGCGAGATGGCACAAGCCAGGCTGAGGGACCCCACCAGTGCACGAATCCGTGCACCGGGCCTCTAGTTTTTCATAAGGGGGAAGTTATTCCAAAGTGATCATCCAGTTCTGGAGACAAAGAACACCAGTATTTGCCTTTAGCATCCTGTGCTTAGCCCTTTTTACTGTAGAGAACAGGCAGCTCCCATTAAGGAATTTTGCACTCAGCTAAAAACAAAAACAAAAATAGCATAGCAGGGTGTTCCCTCAGCACTGAACTATCCCATTCCTCCAGACCTGGCTTCCAGCTCCACAAAACCCACCCTGAGTACCCCTCACCCTCCACCCCGCTTCCTCTGCAACTCCTCCTCTGAATAATGAGGGCTCCCTCAGACTCCACGCCAGGCAATTCTGCACCAATTATACACGATTTTATACTGTTCGGTAAATTTTATACAGCCCTGTGTTTTTTGCTAATTGTTTCATGTATACAAATGCCTTTCCTCCCCCAGATAAAATATATAAATTACTTAAGAAGAGGCTTAGTTTTATTCTTCAACTGTCTATTCCTCCCGAGCATCCAGGGAATGGGTAACACCCCCGACCAGAATCCCTGTGCTATCGGGCTTTCTGTGGTTGGGCTACCGTCCGTCCCTTCTCCAGCACCTGTGACTCAGCACCCGCTTCAGAGCAGCTTGTCCTGTACCCACAACCTGCCACACGAGCTCTCGCTAGCCCCTGGCGGGCTCCTCTGCCTGGCACCCTCCCACCGCCACTCCCAAGAGGCAGAAGTAGTTCATACAAGACCATACAACTCGGCTGGTGCCCTCATTTAATCAGGCTGCTGCAAATGGTTGGCCAAAAGCAATAAGGCCATGACTGAGAGACTGTGGGAGTTTAATATAAAAAATTTAATAAAAAAAGAGGGGTCTACCTTTTAATAGGGCTCTAATTACCCAACTCATAGGATCAGCCCAAATGAGATGGGAGTTTATTTCGGGTTTTTTTTTTAATTATTGTTTTTTTTATATATATATAAATTGCTGCTATGTGTTTTCTTTCCTCTGAGCAATTATGCAGCAAGTACGTAAAGAGGGGAAAAAATATTAATTAAATATAAGGTAATTGTAGAGTTGGCCTGGAGAGAATGAGTCTGAACTCTGGACAATCACAGGCTACTAGGGTTTGAAGACTGCTCAGGGCCTCCCAGAAAAGAAAGAAATAAAAATACAACCAACCAACAAGCAGATGCACAGTGCAGCAGGAAAAGAGCATGAACAGAAACATTAGCAGAGCAAAGGGGCTGCAGGACTCCACATACCCTGAAATCAGTGAGGCTGCCAACTGCTTGGGGCTCCCTGCTAGAAAGGACCTCCCAGAGTTTGTCCAACCATGACCCCCCAGAATGGACCGGCCGCTCTCCTGGTGATCAATAGTTAAATTAGGAGGTCAAAATTTAAAGAGACTGAGGAATAAAGGATTGAAAAGGACTGTCATGTCCAATTTGGACATCACTCCAAAACCAACTATAGCTTCAGCCTGAGGGGCAGTGTGGCAGGCCCCGTGGGAAATACTCAAGGTCTACCTAAGAGACTGGCTTTCACACCACCGTGACCTCACGGAAGAATTCAGGTGATCCCAAAAGAGTGAAATGAAGCCACTGCGGGGACAGGTGGAAATGAGCCGTTTTTGGTAACAACAGGTGACATGATGGCAGTAGCACTGTCCTGAAACAGTCCAGGCAGGGCTTGTGTCGCCCTGGTCTTTCTCCCCTCTGTCCTGGAAAGCCTTAGAACCGGCTAGGATTCAGACTTGCTCACAACGCTAAGGCCCTCTCCTTACCTCCGCGCGCTACTGCCAGAAGGAGAAGGAAGAAAAACAGGCGAAACAGCAGGCCCCGCAGAAACAAAAGCTGGGCAGTTCATCCCTAAACTTGTTGTCAACATCAAAGAGAGAAAAAGCTCTGAAAAGTTCAACCTAAAGCTGGCCCCTCCATAAAACATGTCTGGTTTGTACAGAACAGGTCTCTCTACCCCACCAACAGGACCGGCAACCGTCCTGAAATGCAAAGTAGGATAAAAATGGGGCAGGCGGGCAGGCACTCTGGCTCAGACCCCCGAGCAAAAGCACTTTGTCAAGAAAATTACCTTCGGTACCTAGTAGGCCTCTTCCCTGACAATAATATAAGCAGGAAACAAATATCATAAACCTAACTACTAACCAGGCAAAACGGAGTTCCCTCCCTTACCTGTTCTTCAAAGGCCACCTGAGGTGCCCTCACCCTTAGGGGCAAAGAACAGCTATTCCAGCCCTAGCCAGTTTGGCTCAGTGGATAGAGTGTCGGACTGCGGACCAAAGGGTCCTGGGTTCAATTCTGGTCAAGAACACGTACCTCAGCTGCAGGCTCCTCCCCAGCCTGAGCCCTGGTTGGGCCGCATGCAGGAGACAACCAATCGATGTGTTTCTCTCACATTGACATTTCTCTCTGTTTCTCCCTCTCCTACTCTCTCTAAAAATAAATGGAAAAATATCCTCGAGTGATATTAAAAAAAGAAAAAGAACGGCTATTCTATACAATCAGCAACTTGGTTAAGCCCAGCAGCCTCACTCCAACTCAGCCCCCAAAGGTTTCAGGCGCCCCCACTAACTACTATTGATCAGCAATAAGCCAAGTGGTGCATCACCAACTGTGGTGGATGCTTCAGTTCCAGAAAAGATCAGGCTTTGCCCTGACCAGGTAGCTCAGTTGATTAGAGCATCATCCCGAAATGCCAAGGTTGTGGGTTTGATCCCTAGTCAGGACACATACAAAAATCAGCCAATGAATGCATAAATAAGTGCAAGAACGCATAAATAAGCGGAACAACAAATCTCTCTCTCAAATCAATAAATAAAGATTAAATTAAATAAAAAGAAGATGAGGCTTTACTAAAGAGATCTTACTAATTCCTGATGCCAGGAAGTCAGAGGTCACTGATGGGGTTAGTCTCCACACAACATCTACTTTTAAAGGGACACTACTGATGTAAAACTGTAAGACCATAGGGTTTCTTGAAACTCACATTGTATTTTAACTATTAGAAAATGATACACATGTAACCTGGATTCTTACCAGTGGCTCTCGAGGCATCACATTTTCACTTCCTGGACTAGAGCTTGGCTGCAAAGAAAAACAGAAACAAAAATAAGATCACAGTGCCACCCAATGGACATCAAAACCAAAGACATTCTACTCGCAAGCAACACACACAAACCCCTTTCTCATATTTCCCTCCGTTTTTTCACAGGGTAGAGTGTGCTGGGTGGGCTATCTGTAAGCAGTGGCCCGAAGAGTCTGAAGTTCCAGCGAACACGAAGAGGCTGTCTGGGTTCAGTGCCAGCACCTCGAGAAGGCTGGGCTTGGCTTAGGAGGACCCAAGACCAGCAGCTGGGCAGCAGGGGCTGAGGACCATCACCAAATCCATGGAAATAGCAAAGTCCAGCAGGAAGGTGTTAAGTGAAAGCAAAACCTTTTTGCCTCCTCCCAACTAAGGAGTTGACCAGGAAAGGCAGAGCAAAAGTGGAGAATCGGATCCAGCCACAAGGGGGCCCCAGTTGCCCACACCCGGGATTTTCTCTGGGCATCTATCTGGAACCAGGAAAGCGAGATCTACCCTGGTTCCTACACTAGTCTCTGAGGACATCGATCCACAGCAGAAAAGAAAGCCAGGCTTAAACTCTTTTTTCACAATAAGCTAGTGACAGGCTGACAGATAAACGGACCAACTGGCAGGCAGGCAGCATCATGGCCCACTCGCCTGGCTCTAATCAGTTCTGTTTCCTTCTCCTCTGGATCTCTCCCTCTCCCTCGCCCTCACATCTGCCTTCAACCCTTGACTGATCTTACCAAAATTTAGAGAAAGAGAGAGAGACAGAGACAGAGACAGACAGGCTCTGAGGAAATTGACAAACCTCCAAAAGCATAAAACAAGCAGTTTGCGAGAGTTATGATTGGTTTACTGTACTGATGTTCAAGCCAATTTCCAATTATCTACAGATAAAATCCAGACAACTGCAGCTAATGTGTGGGTCTTAGGAGCCAGCCTCCAGCCTCCACACTCCCCCAGCCAGTTCAAGATGGCAAGTGGCAGGCTCCTAGGAAAAGGAATAGGAGGTAGGGAAGGGAAGAGTGCAGTCCACAGAGGGTCCCCCACGATGTCCTTACGCCCAGATGCCACCACACAGCTGGCACATGCACACTGGGAAGGGCTCTGCTGGAAGACGGACTCCATCCTCATACAAAGTCCTGTCTCAAGTGCTCCTCTTGTCCCAGGACAAGGCCAGCCAGCATGAAGCCAGGTAGCCAGTCTCAGGGCAGGTGAGCATGCTTCCCCTCCCTTCCTTCCTCCCGCCCAAGGCTCAGGCATCAATAAGCTCCTGCATTTAGATCTCGAGCCCAGATGCCTCTGAGTTCTACATCCGACTGCCTCCCTACCTCCTCTTGGACTTAAATCCATAGCAGATTCATAATCTCCTCCCTCTGCTACACATGTCCTTTTCCAGTGTTCCCTATCTGAGTGAACGGGACAACCTTCCACCAAAATATGTGAACACAAGGCCATCCTTGACAGCTCCTTCTCCCTGACTCGCCAGAGCTAACTCATTATCAAGCCCTGCCAATATTCCTTCCTAAATATCCACGGACTCAGTCCATTCACTTCTCTCCGTATCCAGTGCCAGCACCATGGTCCATGCTTCCAAAATCTGCCTGAGCCGCTGCAAAGGCCTTCTAATCAGCTCACCCACACCCATGCTGGCTCTCTTCCCATTCATTCTCCACACTGCAAACAGACTATCTTTCCAAGCGATAATCCAATCATCTCACCCCGAATCCACCCGCCCACCCCAGTAAACAAGTCTAATACAGAAAAAACTTTTCAGCATGGCCTGCAAGGCCTTGCATCTACTCTGACTACATCTCAGTCTGCATGGCACCGCATCCCCCAGCTCTGCCCACAACAGACACACTGGCCTTTGCCTCCTCTGTCAAATGGGCCTTTGCACATGCTATTCCTTCCTTTCCCTCTGACAATTTAACTTGTCACTTCCCCAGGGAAACGTTCCCTCTCTGACACCCATGACGGCTCAAATCTCTATTATAGACTAACAGCCTACTGTCCCCCACCACATTATAGACTCCAGAACTGTGTCCGCTCTGCACTGTATCCCTAGGGCCTGGGACAGTATCAGGTGCACACCAGGCATTCCATAGACATTTGTAGAATGAATGATGAGCAATGAAGAAGAGAGCAATGGTTCTAACTCAACTGAATGGACTAAATAGTAAAGTTGATTATCTTCCTGAAGCTGCCTTCACTCCATTTGGTAAATACTAAGTGCTAACATTTATTTAGCTCATCCTTCACTTAATTCTCACAATAAATTTATAAAATTATTGCTGATGAGGAAACTGAGGCAAGGGATGTTAAATAACTCACCCACGATGACTCAGTTAGTAACTGATAATAAAGGGGCCTGAACCTTTCTAATTAATCAAAATAATCAAGTTTTGTTTAGACCACATTTTATTAGCACCAACTTTGATGCTGCCCCATCAATAATAATGTAGGTTTTTTGACTTGATGAAACAATCCAATGCAAACAGCTTAGTATTTAGGAGGCCTCACTCTGACTTAACCCAAAACTTTCTTCCTGAGAGACCACCAAGGTACTTCCCTTAAATTAGTTTATCTCTTGAACAACTAATATTTGCCAGAAGGAAAACTTGAAGCACTATACAGTACCAAGTCTCTTTCATCACATACCTTTTGTACCTTTTTAAATTTTGAGCCATGAAAATATATTCTGCTTTTTAAAAAACTTTACATATTAAAAAATTTTAAAGGAAGCTTTCCTCTCATCCCAACACTCAGTCCCTTCTTCCTTAGGCGACCCACCACTGATGCTAGTTCCTTATATATTCTCCCCAGGATATTCAAAGGGTACAAGAAGCACATATATGTGTACATGTCCTCACCAAGGAACTTCAAACAGCAACACTCTCCAGATTCCTCAAGGTTTGGCTTCCTCAAGCCTGGCATCCCAGCACACCAAAGCCAGACCTCCAAAAGCAATCTCAGGGCTACTAAGAGAGGAGCAAGCGTTTCCCCAAACGAACTCACAGTGCTGCCTGAGGTCAGTCTGACCTTATCAGTGAATACAGAGCTTCTTGCCAATCTGGAAATTGCCCAATACGGATTATATTCTAGATCGTTCTCTAGCATGTCTGCAGTCTAAGATGGTCCATCCCCCATTTCCTGTCTCAGAGCCCTTTAGAAAAGTGTCTCTGGATGACCAACACAGCCCTACTACTCTCCATACCGGTACCACCACCTGAAATTCTTCGCTGGGGAGCTAGTTGATTCTCTCTCCCCACTGGATTTTAAGCTCCTTGAAGACAGGCACTGTACTTTATTGAAGGCTGGTCTTCAGCACTTAGAATAACACTGGTCCTCAATACACACGTGCTTAAATATTTTCACCTAAAAAGTCAAAACAAAGGAACCACTCTGTATACATAATCCCACGTGAGACAAGCAGAGGACCGGCAGTGCCTTGTCTTTCCCTGGAACACTTCACCTCTGACCTCACACACACCTGGCCTATTCTCAATGCTGTGCTGTGGCCTGATGCCTCTCAACCCCGGGCGAATCACCGGCAAGGGGCACTTGAAAATGTGTGCAGGTGTTTCTGGTTGCCACAATGACCAGGGAGTCCCCATTTAGAGGGCTAAATATCCTGCAAGGCACGCAATAAAGAACTGTTCATCCAAACCACCAACAGGCCCCCTTAGAGAATCCTGACCACTGCTTCCTTATGCTGGGGGGACAGACCCCATCTTCAGCATGCAGTCCTACGTGCTGTGTCAAAGGAGGCAAAGGTCTGAGCAGGCAAGTGCTTGTCAGAGTGGAATTCCCAAGCTCATTAATCTCACCAGTCCAGCTTTCATGAAAGCCCAACACTTCTCAAACGCCTATGCCTACACATCAACCCCGTTTAAGTGGTCAAGTCTACTTTCTGGCTTGAGACAAATCCCTACAAATTAAATCCCAACTGGTTCCTAGAAATCTTCACAGGGTGGCCTAATGATAGTAAGGTTCAAAAAT
Source organism: Myotis lucifugus (assembly GCF_000147115.1). Lineage (NCBI taxonomy): Eukaryota > Metazoa > Chordata > Mammalia > Chiroptera > Vespertilionidae > Myotis > Myotis lucifugus. The sequence continues at coordinate 263,130 of NW_005871669.1, read as the reverse complement.
CACAGCTGCGGTCTATTGCCAAGGTTTAAGAAGTAGGCTCTAGGCCCGTGGTCGGCAAACTGCGGCTCGCGAGCCACACGCGGCTCTTTGGCCCCTTGAGTGTGGCTCTTCCTAAGCCTTAGGAGTACCCTAATTAAGTTAATAACAATGTACCTACCTATATAGTTTAAGTTTAAAAAATTTGGCTCTCAAAAGAAATTTCAATCGTTGTACTGTTGATATTTGGCTCTGTTGACTAATGAGTTTGCCGACCACTGCTCTAGGCAATCCACAGTCAGGATCCTTCGGGGCCAGGCTGCAAGAGCAGAAAGGAAGAAGAGCAAAAACAGACAGACAGCCTGGCTGGCGTGGCTCAGTGGTTGAGCATCGACCTATGAACCAGGTCACAGTTCAATTCCTGGTCAGCACACATGCCCAGATTGTAGGGAGTGCAGGAGGCAGCCAATCAATGATCCTCTCTCATACTGATGTTTCTCTCTCTCTCCCTCTCCCTTCCTCTCTGAAATCAATATATATTTATTTATTTAAAAAAACAGACAAACAGAAAAGTCCACAGTGGCAGAGAGAAAGGCTTTCGATTTAATCGAGATGAAAATGCTCTCACTCCTGCTGCCCAGGCACTGACCTTCCCCGGCCAGGTGAGCCCATGTGCTGACCTTGCTGCACAGCAAAGATCGGCCGCACACACAGCTCAGGTTTGGACACTGAAAGGACATCCCGGTCTAAAGTCTAGGTGTACTCACTGACACCTGCCAGTGACTGTGTGACTCTGGTACGTCCTAAGCCAGTCTGGCCTATAGGTCTTTGACGGGAAGAATAAGATTCAATTCAACAAATTTTTTTTTTTGAGAGGCACTGGTACAGCGGCAAGTGCATAAACTCTAGTATTAATAACTGAGTGACTGGGCATAGTGTTCAATCTCTCTGAGCCTCAGTTTGCTCCTCTAGGGGAATAACGGGAATAATACTAGCACCTGACACTCAGGATGAAATGAAGTAAGAGGCAGTGTCACTGCTCCACTCAAAATCAACCAACAGACTGCTGTCTCTGATGGAGTAATAGAGACCAGCTTTTCCTTCTTACTGTAAACCAGAAAACTAAATAAAATAAACGGCACCACTGTTTGTAGACACTGGACAGCAGGCAGTACAGGACTATGATTCCTGACAGGACAGAAACAAATAATATGAGCCCTAAGATCACCCTGGCTGCACACTGCAGGCCAAGGAGAGCTGGGGGTGGGAGGGGGTGTCCCCAGCAGACCACGGCAGTCTCACTGAGTTGAGGAAACAAAGGTTGGGGTTCAGGGAGGCCAACGCAGCTGAAAGTCGCAGGATAGAGTTCCAGAGAGGAGAGAACTATGCAGAAAGACAGCTCCAGAAATCTGCTTGGAGGTTCCCTTAAGTCTTTGCTGAATATTAAAATGTGTGCATGCAGAGAATGAAGCTCCACAAGGTAAACAGAGTGAAGAAGCTGCGAGCTGAACAGCGCCCAGAACCCTCACAGGGTCACAAATCCAAGCACCACAGTGGAGAGTCCTCACTGCTCACTCAGTAGAAACTGGGAAGGGCCACCTCTGGGCAGGGGAGTCAGATTATCCCTGGGGTAAAAGCAACCCTAGATCCACCCTTAAAAGCGTAAAAATAGGACTTGATATTGCTTGTTGGTGAAAAAACAATCTGGGTGGGACAACAGTGAAATCTAGAGTAGAAAAAAAGTTGGTCCAAGGTGTCCTGCAGGCCATAAAATGCAGTTTAATCAGCGTGCCATTTTCTTTCTGTTCACATTATGTGAACTAATTGGAATGCTCAAATTTTTAATATACTAATAAAGTTTTCAAACCTGAAAAAAAAGAAGATATAGAGATGAAAAATATAATATCCTAAGTAAAAATTTCACTGAATGGAATGAGATTAGACATTGCAGAAGAAAAGGTAAGTGCACTTGAAGACATGGCAGCAAAAACAGACAGTGAAAAAAGACTAAAAAAACTTTTTTGAGAAATAATGACTGAAAATTTTCCAAATTCGATGAAAACTAAAACTCAGAGATCCAAGAAGCTCAACAAACTCCCAGGAGAGCAAACAAAACCACACTAAAGCACATTATCATGAAACTAGGGGCCTGATGCACGAAATTTGTGCAAGAGTAGGTCATCGTAGCCCTAGTTTCAGAAGGTCATCCAGACGGTCAGTCGTTCCGCTGTTCAGCCATTCAGTCGATTTGCATATTAGACTTTTATTATTATAGATTGCTAAAAATCTATGAAAAAAGGGAAAATCTCATAAATAACCAGAAAAAAAGAGAAATATTACCTACAAATATTAGTCAACATTAAGGGTGATTTTACACTTCTGATCAGAAACTATGTAAGCCAAAACTAAAATAGAATAGTATTATTAACCCTTTGCACTCCGCTGTCCCCTCTCAGGGGACATCGGAATTCTAGCATATCACTCGGATGTCCCCTCTCAGGGGACATTGCAGTTTATTAGTGATTACGGGGAATTGAGTTATTTCAACGCAACTTTTTGAGACATGCATGTTTCCCTGAAGTTTTATCTTGAAATGGCACAAGAAATTAAATCAAAATATCGTAAAATTACTAAGATATATACAAGAAATGTCAGCGGGTTTTGTGTCGGATTAAACAATAAACTACATATTCCCGATGTGGGACAAAGAAAACGGGACTGCATTGTGTGTTCTAACAGGAAAACACCTGGTGGCAGGCGTCAAACCACTTATTACTGTCAAACATGCACTAATCAGCCTGCAATGCATATTGGGGAGTGTTACAAAACTTATCATACTGTACAAAATTATAAACAATAAAATATTGTTTTTTTTGCAAATATACATTCCTCGATGTCACCCAATCCATATAAGTCCAATATCATTATAATACGTTACTTGGTTCCAAAATTATACTAAATAATACGAGGGTCTGTAAATGCACGTTTCCGCCGCAAAGTAGCGTCGAGTAGCTGGTAGCCAATGTCCAGAATGGTTCAGAGTGCAAAGGGTTAAAATGCCCATAGGTAAAAAAAAAAAATGTCAACCTAGAATTCTATATCCAGTGACAATGTCTTTCAAAAGTGAATACTAAATTAAAACATTTTCAGAAAGAAAATAAAAAGCTGGAAGGCCTAGCTGGTGTGGCTCAGTGGTTGAGCATCCACTTATGAAAGGAGGTCACGGTTCAATTCCTGCTCAGGGCACATGCCTGGATTTTGGGCTCAATCCCCAATAGAGGGTGAGTAGGAGGCAGCCAATCAATGATTCTCTCTCATCATTGATGTTTCTATGTCTCTCTCCCTCTCCTTTCTTCTCTCTGAAATCAATAAAAATATAGTTTTAACCCTTTGCACTCCGAACCATTCTGGACATTGGCTACCAGCTACTCGACGCTACTTTGCGGCGGAAACGTGCATTTACAGACCCTCGTATTATTTAGTATAATTTTGGAACCAAGTAACGTATTAGAATGATATTGGACTTATATGAATTGGGTGACATCGAGGAATGTATATTTGCAAAAAAAACAATATTTTATTGTTTATAATTTTGTACAGTATGATAAGTTTTGTAACACTCCCCAATATGCATTGCAGGCTGATTAGTGCATGTTTGACAGTAATAAGTGGTTTGACGCCTGCCACCAGGTGTTTTCCTGTTAGAACACACAATGCAGTCCCGTTTTCTTTGTCCCACATCGGGAATATGTAGTTTATTGTTTAATCCGCCATTTCAAGATAAAACTTCAGGGAAACATGCATGTCTCAAAAAGTTGCGTTGAAATAACTCAATTCCTCGTAATCACTAATAAACCGCAATGTCCCCTGAGAGGGGACATCCGAGTGATATGCTAGAATTCCGATGTCCCCTGAGAGGGGACAGCGGAGTGCAAAGGGTTAAAAAATAAAAAGCTAGAAGAATTTGTCAATAGTATACTTGGACCTCAGGAAATGTTCAAAGAAATTCTTAAAGCAGAAGGAAAATACCAAATAAAAACTTGGTCTACACAAAAGAACAATGCCAGAAATTATAAATATGTTGGTAAATATAAGATATTTTAAACATATTTTTTTATTTTTAAAAGATAATTTAAAATGTACTGTGGGATTTATGACATGTGAAAGTAAAATCAATGACGCATAGTATAGTGGATGAGAGGAAAACTAGAAGCATACTGTTTTTAGGTTCTTACATTATATGTTAATTAGTAAACTATCGTTTGAAAGTAGTCTAATAACTTCAAGTAACATATTATAAACCTTAGAGCAGCGGTTCTCAACCTGTGGGTCGCGACCCCTTTGGGGGTCGAACAACCCTTTCACAGGGGTTGCCTAAGACCATCAGAAAACACATATATAATTACATATTGTTTTTGTGATTAATCACTATGCTTTAATTATGTTCAATTTGTAACAATGAAAATACATCCTGCATATCAGATATTTACATGACGATTCATAACAGTAGTAAAATTACAGTTATGAAGTAGCAACGAATAATAATTTTATGGTTGGGGGTCACCACAACATGAGGAACTGTATTAAAGGGTCGGGCATTAGGAAGGTTGAGAACTACTGCCTTAGAGCAATCACTAATAAACAAAAAGCAACCTAAAAAGTGGCGGTAAGCCAATAGCAGATATAAAATGAAATCCTTAAAAACAATTCAATCCAGCCCTGGCCGGCTTGGCTCAGTGGCTAGACTCGCAGGGGTGGGCAAACTTTTTGACTCGAGGGCCACATGGGTTCTTAAACTGGACCGGAGGGCCGGAACAAAAGCATGGATGGAGTGTTTGTGTGAACTAATATAAATTCAAAGTAAACATCATTACATAAAAGGGTACGGTCTTTTTTTTTTTTTAAGTTTTATTCATTTCAAACGGGCCGGATCCAGCCCGCGGGCCGTAGTTTGCCCAGGCTAGAGCGTCAGCCTGCGGACTGAAGGGTCCCGGGTTCAATTCCGGCCAAGGGCACATGCCTGGGTTGCGGGCTCAATCCCCAGTAGAGGGCATGCAGGAGACAGCCGATCAACGATTCTCTCTCACCATTGATGTTTCTATCTCTCCTTCTCCCTTCCTCTCTGAAATCAATAAAGAAATATATTTTTTTTTAAAAAAAAACACAATTTAACCCAAAAGAAGAAAACAAAAACAAAACAAAAAAAACAGATTTTAAAAAATTGCAAGATGGTAGACTTAAATCCAACCATAAACAAAACACTCCAATTAAAAGGCAGAGTTGTCAGGCTGAGCAAGGGAGCCTGGGGGAGAGCAAGCCCTCGCTGGATGCTATCTATGAAAAAAAACACTTTAAAGAAAAAGACACATATAGGTAAAAGCCAAAGAATGGAAAATGACATACCATGCAAACACTAATCATCAGAAAGCTGTAGTGACAATATTAATCTCAGTCAACTTCAAAATAATAGATATTACCAACGATAAACAGGGAAATTTCAAAAATAAAGGAGTCAATCAAGATGACATAGTAATCCTGAATAAGTATGCACACAATAACAGTTTCAAAATATATGAAGTAAATCAGATATAATTACAAAGAATAGACAAATCCACAATTACAGTTGGAGACATTAATACTCCTCTTTCCTTAACCAGAAGTCAGTAAAGATACAGAAGGCCTAAATAACACTATCAACCAACACAGCCCGACATTTGTAGAACACTCTAACAGCAGAATATACTTTATATTTTATTTTATTTGTTTTGTTTTGTCTTGTTAACTCTCACCCGAGGATATTTTTTCCATTAATTTTTAGAGACAGTGGAAGGGGGAGGAGAGAGAAACATTGATGAGAGAGACACATCAATTGGTTGCCTCCCGCACTGACCTCGACCAGGGCCAGGTATTGAACCTGCAACCTAGATATGTGCCCTTGACTGGGAATCAAACCCAAGACCCTTCAGTGGGCGGGCCAAGGCTCTAACCACGGAGCCACACCGGCCAGAGCTATACATTATTTTCAAGTTCATAAGAAAAATTCACCAAGACAGACCACAAAACAAATCTCAAATTTAAAAGATTTGAAAACATACACAGTATGTTTTTTGACCACAACGGAATTAAACTAGAAACCAGTAACAGAAAAAAAAAATTGGAAAAGTCCCAGATATTTGGAAATTAAACAACAGACTTCTAAATAATCTATGGGTCAAAGTAGAAATCAGGGGAAATTAGAAAATATTCTGAACTAAATGAACATGAAAATACAACATATCTAAATTATGGAATGCAACTAAAGCAGTACTTAGAGGGAAATTTACAGTTTTAAGCACTGGTTTTAGAAAAGAAGACAGAAAAAAGTAAGAGCAAATGAAATCCAAAGGAAATAAAAGGATATAAAAATTACAAATAGAGGAAAATCAATTAAATAAAAGCTGGTTTTTTGAAAACACTAATTTCCACGATTAGAAATGAAAAAGGGGAAACCACTGTATTTCTACAGACATTTAAAAGATAATAAGGCAGCCCGACTGGTGTGGCTCAGTGGTTGAGCATCAACCTATGAACCAGGAGGTTACGATTCGATTCCTGTCACAGAACATGCCCAGGTTGTGGGCTCGATCCCCAGTAGGGGGCATGCTCTCATCACTGATGTTTCTCTTCCTTCCTTCCTTTCTCTCTCTCTCTTCCTCTGTCTCTCCCTCCCTCCCTCCCACCCCTTCTCTGAAATCAATAGAAATATTAAAAAAAAAAAAAGAAGAAGATAATAAGGCCCTGACCAGGTAGGGTAGCTCAGTTGGTTAGAGCATCCTCCTGATATGTCAAGGTTTCAGGTACGATCTCTGGTCACAACACATACAAGAAACGACCAATGAGTACATAAATAAGTGGAACAACAAATAGATGTTTCTCTCTCCCTCTCTCTTTCTCTTTCTCCCTTCCTCTCTAAAATCAATAAATACATTAAAAATAATAAAGGAATATTATAAAAAAACTTTAAAACAACAAATTTCACAACTAAAATAAACAAATTCCTTGAGACACATAACAAATTGACACTAGAAAAAAACAGAAAAGTTTTTTTTAAATATATTTTTATTCATTCTAAGAGAGGAAGGGAGAGGGAAAAATAGAAACATCAATGATGAGAGCACACCTCCTACTGGGGATTGAGTCCACAACCCGGGCGTGGGCCCTAAGTGGGAATCAAACCGTGACCTTCTGGCTCATAGGTAGACGCTCAACCACTAAGGTACACCAACAAGGCAAAACAGATAAGTTTAATAGCCTTATATCTACTTTAAAATACACAATTAAATCATTTAAAACAAAAAAGAAATAAAACTATAAATCAATATTCCTCATAAACATAAATGTAAAAATCCGTAACAAAATATTGACAAAACGCATCAATATATAAAAAGGATAATAATACATTATGACCAAGTGGAACTTATCCAACAAATGCAAGATTGGTTTAACATTTGAAAAACCAATCAACATAAATCATCATATTAACAGAATAGAGGAAGAAAACAATAAGATCAGCTCAACAGAAAGCAAAAAGAGCACCTGACAACACTCAGATAATTAAAATTAAAAGTCGAATCTCCTCCACTTGATAAAGGGCACCTAACAAAACAGCTATAAGCTAACATCATATTTAAATGTGAATGACTGAATGCATGTCCCTCAAGATGAGCAAGGTAAGACTGTCTACTCCCACTATGTCTTTTAACTTTGTACTAGAAGTCCTAGGCTGTATGTACAATACTATAAGAAAAATAAAGGCATATAAATTGGAAAGCAAGAATTAAAGTTGTCTTGCCCAGCCGGTGTGGCTCAGTTGGTTGACCATCATTTCATGCACAGTTTGTCACCGGTGCCATTCCTGGCCAGGGCACATGCCCGGGCTGCTGGAGGCAGCCAATTGATGTTTCCCTCTCATCGATGTCTCTATCTCTCTCTCCCTCTCCTTTCCTCTCTCTGAAATCAATAAAAACATATTTAAAGAAGAATTAAAGCTGTTCTTATTTGCAGACAGCACTATCATCTTAGCAGAAATCTACAAAAAAGCTATTAGATTATGAGTTTAACAAGGTTGCAAAAATAAGGTCAACATACAAAATCAATTTTATTACTATATACTAGCACTGAAGAACAAAAAAAATGAAATCTAAAATTCATGAATTCAATAACCTGCAAAAATATGAAATGTTTCTCGAGAAATATAATAGAGACCATGCATGACCTACACACTTAAAACTAAAAAACACTATTGGGAAAAATCAAATAAACCTAAATGGGGATATATACCATGCTAATGACCGATATTAAAATGTCAATTCTCACACCAATTGACCTATAGATTCCACATAATTCCACCAAGCTTTTTTGTAGGAAGTGATAAACTGATTTCAAGATTTATATACAGATGCAATAGACTAAAGCTAAAACAATTCAGAAAATGAATACAGTCAGAAGACTTGACCTGATTTCAAGATTATTTAATTTGCATTAGGACAGATATATGTATAGACAAATGGAACAAAATAGAGTCCAGAACTTGATCTATGTATACACAATGTTTTTAAATTTTTGACAAAGGTGGCAAGATGATTCAATGCAGAAAGGGTAATCTGTTCAACAAATGATAATGGAACTGCTATGCATATGGGGAAAAGGGACCTCAGCCTTTACCAATAAGCATAGGAAAAGATGCTCAGCATTAGCCATCACAGAAATGTAAACTCCAACCACAGTACCACCACACACGCACTAGAATGGCTAAAAGAAAAAAGACGGATAACACCAAGAATTGTTGTGAATATGGAGCAAATGAAAACTAGCACAACTTTGCAAACTCTTAAGCAATTTATTATAAAACTAAACATGCAACTACATGACCCAGCAATTGCACTCATAGATATTTATCAAGAAAAATGAAAACAAACACTTATACATGAATATTTATAGTAGCCCCAAACTAGAAACAGTCTCTAATCTAAGGTGACTCGGATGATCCCCACCGCCTGGCATTCGTGCGTTGGTTTTGTCCCCTTGAGTATGGGTGTATCTGTGACTTGCTTCTGGCAAAGGCGACAGATGCATGTAATTACATGTACATGGGTACGATGCATATGACAGTAATGTCCAATTTGCTAAGAGATTCTCTCCCTTGCTGGCTGTGAGGAAGCAAGTGGCCATGTCGAGAAGACCTCAGTCTGCAGTCCATAAGGAACTGAATTCTGTTCACACCACATGAACTAGAAACAGATCCTTCCCCATCCAGACTCAGATTACAGCCCTGGCGGACACCTTGATAGCTGCCTGTGAGACTCAGCTAAACTGTGTCCTGATCCTGACCCATGGAAACTGAGACAATAGATACAGGTTGCTTTAAACTGCTACGTTTGTGGTAATACTGTTATGCAGCAATAGGTAATTAATATAATCCAAACTCCCATCAACTGATGAATAGAGCAACAAATGTTGGTACAGCTATACCGTGGAACACAGCTCACTAATAAAAATTAACTACTGACACGCACAACAATATAAATTTCACAAACATTGCTCTAAGCAAAAGAAATGAAACAAAAGAATACATATATTATGAATTCACTTATGAAATTCTAGGAAAGACATTATAAACTACAGTGATAGAAAGCAGTTCCGATTTCCTGAGGCCAAAGGCTGGGAATTTCTGGGAAGCAGCATGAGGGAACATTTAGGAATATTGGAATTGTCTTAATTGTGGTGGTGGTTACATAGATATATATACATACACACACACACACACACACACACACATACTAGTGACCCGGTACACAAAATTCGTGCACATTAAAAGGGAATTTATTAGAGGAAATATTTTAATATTGCTATTTGCCCTTTCTCTATAATAGAAGTGTCAGAGATGAAAGAAAATTAGTAAAATGTATATGAAAATCTTTCCTCCTGTCAGAGTCTGGGGCACGCCAAGTGCGCTTTAGAAATCGCGCGAGACCCAGACCCGTTTCAGTCCCTGTCAAGCCCATCCCCATTGGGCTTGATGCAGATCCGGTCAAGCCCCGCCAGGTGGGGCCCGCCAGGGGGGGGCGCAGGCTCAGGTTCCCCGGCCTAGTGCCGGGCGAAGGGCACGGCCTCAGGTCAACTGGCCCAGTGCCGGGGTGGTGGAGGTGGCCTGAGGTCAAGCTCCACCGGGCAGGTGACACGGCCTGAGGTCCCTCGTCAAGCCCTGCCCGGCCGGGGGCACAACCTGAGGTCCCCCAGCCTGGCACTGAGATGGGGAGCGTGGCCTGAGGTCCCCCATCAAGCTCCGCTGGGCAGGAGGCATGGCCTAAGGTCCCTTGTCAAGCCCCACCAGGCGGGGGGCACAGCCTCAGGTCCCCTGCCCTGGCCCAGCACCATGCAGCCTCAGGTCCCCTGCCCTGGCCCAGCACCATGCAGCCTCAGGTCCCTGCTGATTGCTTAATTGCTTAAGACTCGTTATGGGAACTCAGCCTCCACTGTGGGCACAGCCATCTTGACCATTATGGTGTGACGGGCAATTTGCATATTTCCTCTTCATTAGATAGGATGTATGTATATATTTGTCAATACTCACTAAACTGACCACAACATACCTACAACATACCTATTGAATTCCACAGTAAAGTTTTTGGCCACAAGAACTTTGTAACTCAGTAAGACATTTAATATAAGGTATTACAAATATTAGCAAAGTTGCAAAAGAAAGTGACTAGTTTGGAAAAAGTGATCTTCACAATGGAGAAATCCGATGGACATCACCTTAACAAGCAATCAGACATATCCTCAATAATGGGACAAACCGGTAGCACACGACTCCTGATGTGACTCACTGAGAAGGACAGCTATACAGTATTCTCACAAAAAAAATGTTGAACCTGGAGCTAAACGTGAGGAAACAAATCAGAGAAATCCACATAGCAGACACTACCGAACAGGGTCTGGACTCTCCTCAGGGTCAGTATCATGAAAAACAAAAAGGCAGATGAACTCACCAGAAATGTATACTATATCTTCACAAAAGGCATGTAGCATATTTTCACAGCAGCACTAACAGTAACAACCCAAAAGGCAAACAACCTACATGACCATTAAGAGCAGAATGGCTAATAACAAATGGACAAGTATGTTCACTCAATGTAAGAACTACAGATGGCAGTAAAAATGAACTGTCACTGTTCACAACATGGATAATCTCATAAACGTAATGCTGAGTGAAAGCGGCCACTGAGCCAATGGATTTTAAGTCAGAACAGGGGCAACCTTTGGAGGTTGGAGAGTGATGGGAGGGACCCTAGGAGGATTTCTGAGGTCCTACTAATGTCTGATTTATTGATCTGAGTACTGCTTACAATTCACCAAGCAAGACACATAATTTGTGTGTTTTCTTGTTAAATTTCAGGAAAAGTTTTTTTTTTTAATGTTAAAGGTTAGGGAATCACTCTACATTAAAGCAGACTAAAGAAATAAATCAAGACAATCTCTGTTTCTTGATTGGATCCTGATATTTTTAACTGGGAAAATTTGAATGTAGACTGTATTAATATTTTGTCAATACTAAATTTCTTATGTGCTGATGATATTGTAGTTGTGGAACCTTACTCTTATGAAAGACAAGGTGAAGCATTACAGGATGAATACTGTGATGCCTGTTACTATCAAATCCTTTTAAAAAGATATATAAGGAGCCCTCATGCCAGTTCGATTCCTGGTCAGGGGCACATGCCCGGGTTTCGGGCTCGATCCCCAGTGTGAGACGTGCAGAAGGCAGCCGATTAATGATTCTCTCTCATCATTGATGCTTCTATCTCACTCTCCTTCTCTCTTCTCTAAAATCAGTTTTTTTTAAAAAAAAAAAAAGTTGAGGGGAAAAGCTCTTGTTTGCACTGCTATCATTCTAGAGTTCTTAGCCTTCCAAACCTGCATGCAGAGACCTGGAGAAGAAAACTCTCATTGGGCACTCAGTATGCACAACATGCTTTTTTATTTTTATTATTTATTGACTTTAGAGAGCGAGAGGAAGGGAAAGGAGGGAGAGAAACATTGATTTGTTGTTCCAGTTATAGATGCATTCATTGGTTGATTGTTTATTTTTATTAATCCTCACCCAAGGATATTTTTCCATTGATTTTTAGAAGAGTGGGAGAGAGAGGGAAAGACAGAGAGAAACATCAATGTGAGAGAAACACAATGATTGGTTGCCTCCTGCAACCAAGGTACTTGCCCTTGACCGGAATCGAACCCGGGACCCTTTGGTCCATAGGCCGATGCTCTATCCGTTGAGCCAAACCAGCTAGGGCCATTGGTTGAATATTGTATGTAGCCTGCTGAAGAGATCAAAATCATTAACTTTAGCATATCCGGATGATGCTCTAACCCAGCGGTTGCCAACCTTTCGCACTTCATGGACCACCAGTGGTCCACGGACCATCAGTTGGCGACCGCTGCTCCCAACTGAGCTACCCGGCCAGGGTACAACATGCTCTTTACATCTGTGATTCCAGTTGACACCCAGAGCAGCCCTCCAGGGTAACTGTTATTACTCTCATTTCAGAGGAGAAAACGGATGCTCAGAGAGGTGGAGGGACAAGTCCTGTAGTTAGACAGTGCTAGGGTTCAAACCGGTGGGTCAGACACAAGGCCCTGCTAGTCCACTCCATAATGTCTTCCTTGGGCTCATCTCCTTTCCCTGCTTCTGTGTTTTCTCAATCCAAAATTTACTATGTCCAGTGAGCCCCACAAATTTGAAATTTATGTTCTGTAATAATACTCAATATTCAATAACCATTAGACAATCAGATTGAACTAGCCTCTCTCTCCACTGAAGACAGAAAAGCTGGTGGGAAAGTATATAAAATAGGGTAACATTTCCTATGGGCCATGACATATGACATGCACAGACTAGATGGGACTTTGATCAGAGATCAGACAGTAACATGGGGAAAACAGAACAAGGAAAGGAAGCAATAAATGCAATTCCAACAGACTATCTTGGAGACAGACTAAAATGACTATGCCATTATGAAAAAGCAAGTATGTCATTGAAATCTAAAAGTCACAAAGAACAGCTAAGGTAAACACCATCATTTGGGGTGTTGCTTTAAATTCCAAGGAAATTACTTCAGAATAAATAAAGAACTTTAATGGACAACATGAAAAATCATACCCTAAGACATGATAATAGGGCTTGAGGAAAGGTTTAGATCACTTGTGAATGAAAATGCAGTTTACTGAATGGACTAATAATAGATAAGACACTAGGGGAAAAACCAAGATGGCGGCATAGGTAAACACTGGAAATTGCTGCCTCACACAACCACTTCAAAAATACAACTACAAGACAAAACGGACATCATCCAGAACCACAGGAAGGCTGGCTGAGTGGAAATTCTACAACTAGAAGGAAAGAGAAAAGCACACTGAGACTCAGAGGAGGTGCAGAAGTAAAGTGCAGAGGTACAGAGGCACACGTGGCAAGGGCTGGCCACTGAGGACAAGGGCTGGCCACTGAGGACACGGTTGTTGTTTTCAATCGGGAGGGAGACACACGCTCCCGCTCTGAACTCCAGTTCTGGGCAAGTCTCTGGAGACCCAGACTCATACGGGGAGAAACTGGATTGTCTGGCATCGGGTGGAACTCGAGGGCGGCTTTCTCTCAGAGGTGCTTGCAGCGATTACCACGGGACACTGAGACCCGGGGCCTCTTAAGGCAGGACTGAGGATCAGTCATAGCTGTTTGCTCCGCCCTGTTGATTCCCTGAGACCCCAGCCCACCCAAGCTGTGCACAGAGGCTTTTGCATATGAAAGGCCTGGCTCTTTGCAATCTGAAAATTACCTAAGAAACTGCAGCTGGGTCAGAGAGACCCAGAACTTCCAAAAGAAGGCCCAAGGCCCCACAGCAGCTTGCATTGCTTCACAGCTGGGCCTCATCTGGGCACCTCCAAACCCCAAACAAAGAAGAGGAATCTGCAGATCTCTCCATAGATCCTGCTGGGTAGCCTCAGGCAGAGGCTAAATTAGCACCTCCTTAGAGATCCAAGAGCCAGTGTACCCAGTGGTCAGAGTGGGACCATCCAGATTACAACTCCTCAGATCCATAAGGAACACACTCAGGGGGCAGACTCAGTGAGCACCAAAGCCCCACTGAAGCAAGTCTTGCCCCATAAGGGTGTCTCCAGCACAGAAGTTCTCCCACTGCAAACACAGCTGATTCTCACAGCCAATTGGCCTGGAGGTCAATTCTTCCCAGTGATACCTACAACAATCAAGGCTTAACTACAACAAGACTGTGCACAAAGCCCACAAAGGGGTGCAACAAGAGTGTCCATCTCAGGTAATTGGGGAGGCTGAGCCACTGGGCCCTATAGGACACCTAGCACACAAAACCACTCTACCAACACAGGGAAGCATAAAAAATGCAGAGACAAAGAAACAGGTCACAAATGACAGAAATGGAGGAAAGCAAACTACAGGATATAGACTTCAAAACCACACTTATAAGGTTTTTCAAGAATTTTCTAGAAACCGCCCTTAAATTTAGTGAGACCCTCAAGAACTCTAGTGAGACCCTCGAGGATATGAATAAGGACCAACTAGAAATTAAGCATACACTGACTGAAATAAAGAATATTATACAGAGTTCCAACAGCAGACTAGAGGATCACAAGAATCAAGTTAAAGATTTGAAATACAAAGAAGCAAAAAACACCCAACCGGAAAAACAAAAAGAAAAAAGAATCCAAAAATATGAAGATAGTGTAAGGAGCCTCTGGGACAACTTCAAGCGTACCAACATCTGAATTATGGGGGTGCCAGATGAAGAGAGAGAGCAAGATATTGAAAACCTATTTAAAGAAATAATGACAGAAAACTTCCCCTACCTGGTGAAAGAAATAGACTTTCAGGTCCAGGAAGCGCAGAGAACCCCAAACAAAAGGAATCCAAAGAGGACCACACCAAGACACAACATAATTAAAATGCCAAGAGCAAAAGACAAAGAGAGAATCTTAAAAGCAGCAAGAGAAAGACAGTCAGTTACCTACAAGGGAGTACCCATACGACTGTCAGCTGATTTCTCAACAGAAACTATGCAGGCCAGAAGAGAGTGGCAAGAAATATTCAAAGTGATGAATAGCAAGAACCTACAACCAAGATTACTTTACCCAGCAAAGCTATCATTCAGAATTGAAGGTCAGATAAAGAGCTTCACAGATAAGAAAAAGCTAAAGGAGTTCATCACCACCAAACCAGTATTATATGAAATGCTGAAAGGTATCCTTTAAGAAGAGGAAGAAGAAGAAAAAGGTAAAGATACAAATTATGAACAACAAATACACATCTATCAACAAGTGAATCTAAAAAGCAAGTGATGAACAGAATAAACTTGTGAATATAATAGAATCAGGGGCATAGAAAGGGAGTGGACTGACTATTCTGGGGGGGGGGGGGGAGAGGGGTGTGGGGGATGCGGGAAGAGACTGGGCAAAAATCGTACACCTATGGATGAAGACAGTGCGGGGGGGCGGTAAGGGCAGGGGGTGGGGTGGGAACCAGGTGGAGGGAAAAAAGAGGAACAACTGTAATAATCTGAAAAATAAAGATTTAATTTAAAAAAATAGATAAGACATTATATATCAGGCACTCTTCTAAAGTAAGTTAACTTACTTAATCCTCAAGGACAACCCATGCAATAGGCACTAGTTTCATTCCCATTTTACAGATGGAGGATCTAAGGCCAGAAAAATTAAGTAATTTATCTAAGATCACCCAGATGGTAATAGTGGGGGCTAGGATTCTAGCCAGTGGGGATGGCCTCAGAGCTCATACTTTTAACCACTGCTCCTCATTGCCTGTTAAGGAAGAAACAGTTGGTTACTCACTCCTAATCTTTCGAAATGAGATATTGATTCCACGAAGACAACTAACAAATTTTCTATGAGAGACAGAACACTGACTCCGCCCCACAGGAGTAATGCAGCTCTTCCTACATACAAACCAAGTTTGGGGGAATTCTCCAAACAGTTCTTTCGATTCCACTCTGCTTTGACTAGAGAAAAAGAAAACAGGTTGATCAGGACTTAAAAATGAAATGGCACCTGCGGCCTGGGTCACTCAGTTGGGCGTTGCACCAAAGGCCTGCTGGTCCAGTTCCGATCAGGGCACTTGCCCGGATTGAGGGCTTGGCCCCCGGGACCATAAAGGAGGCAGCTGACTGATGTTCTGCTCTCACATCGATGTTTCTCTCTTCTCCCTTCCTCTCTCTCTAGAAATCAATAAATGATAAAAAGAGTTGGTTCACTTAAAAAGTGCGCGTTTGCAGCTTATTGTCAGTGAGAGAATTTGGCATGAAGAGTCCAAGTTTTCCTCCGAGCTGCCAGCATATTCTGATGCAATCCCATCTCCATCGACTTTGGAAAAGAGGGCAAAGGAGAAGCAGAGCTGAAACCAAACAGGCCTGGCCACGTCCCCTTGGAGGACCTTAGAGCCTTTCCACGGGGACAGAGGGGGCAAGTCCAGAACCAAAGAAACCTTTGGGCCCTACCATGGCTCCACGTGGCACTGGCAAATAGACGCCCAGGGCCTGAAGGCACCCTTTCATCCCTTCCATTGGCATATTGCCCTCTATATGCCAATAGCATCCCAGCCTGTGGGCACTCCTGACATTTAACAGTCGGGAGAAGCCCAGATTCCGAGGCGCCCCGGCATTTCAGCGAGCCGTACGGGGTAAGGCAAGACAGGAGGGCCCTTCTCTCGGGACGGCCTCGCACTCCAGAATTTCCTGACAGTGAGAAGGCCAGACTCAGCCTTCATTGCTTCCCCTGTTTTACCATCTATCTTTCTGACCACTCACCCCTATAACGGAAGCTGGTCTGGGGAGCACTCAACTCCTCTACGTGCAACTCCC
The DNA here is from genome assembly GCF_000147115.1 of Myotis lucifugus. NCBI lineage: Eukaryota > Metazoa > Chordata > Mammalia > Chiroptera > Vespertilionidae > Myotis > Myotis lucifugus. The sequence goes on along the minus strand of NW_005871669.1, from coordinate 246,214 downwards.
CTAATAAACGCATCGGGGAGAACAAAACAGTAAGAAACACTGAGCGGGGCTGTCCTGCCTGGAGGGGACGCGAAGCACCGGGAGGCTGCCCGGAAGTCCACAGGTGCTTGGATGTGAGAGATGCCCGAAGCGGTCCGGGCTGCAAGCCTTTTCTCCTTCCTCTCTCTCATCCCAACTAAATGCACACGCGCCTGGCCGACGGGTGGAGTCGCGCACGCCTGGCTGCAAGTCCAGGCTCCCTCAGGCAGACCCTTAGGATCCGCTTCTGCAACATGGTGGTTAATGGCCTGTGCTTCTCAGGGGTTCTGATGAGCATCGAACGAGACAACACACGCCATCTGTCCTCGGCCTGGCAGCGATGGCAGCACACGCTCGGTAAAGGCAAGGAAGGTGCCGCTCACCCCCGCCCCAGCCCCTCCACCGCGGACCGCCGACCCCTACGGAGTCGCGTCACCCACTGTTCCCGACGGCGGGCCACAGGCATGGGCACGGGCCCTCGGGGTCCCCGCCACACTCGGGGTCCCCGCAACTGATGAGGTGCGGCTGAACCTGTGGCCGAACCGCTACACCGGAGCTCTGGGTGGAGACACCGAACCCTGGGGAGCGAGGACGGGTCCTGAGCAGACAGCGTGGTGGCGGCTGTTTACATGGAGTCAGCCCCTTCCCACCAACGCAGAGCGGGTCACCCCGACCCTCCCACTCGGCGAGGGGCGCGCAAAGGTGACTGACAACGAAGCGGGGGCCGGCGGGGCCACCCCTGAGGCTGAGGCGGCGGGGGGTGCGAGCCCCGAGGGAGGCAGGCCCCTCCCCGAGGGACAGCCAGACCCACCGCGCCTCTCCCTCCTCGAGCAGGAGCCCTCGCAGCTCCGGGCTGGGGGCTTCTCGGGGTCCCGCCACCGGCCCGGCCCAGCGCAAGGGAGACCCCAGGGGCCGGCAGGCGGGTAGTGGCACCTGCGGGCGGCCCGGGCTCGGGAAGGTGGTCAAAGAGGGGTCACGGGGGAGGGGCCGGGCGGCGAGGACCCGGGGAGGGGCGGGGAAGGAGGGGGCAAGCGAGGTCTGGCCCCCGGTTTCCGAAGCGCAGGGTCCCCACCCGACTCCCAGCCGCACACCGAGCGCCCCCTCCAGCGGGGGTCCCCGCCACCACGGTCGGGCCGTCCGGCTCCCCTCACCTGGCTCGGCTGCTCTGCCTGCTCCGAGGACGCCATCTTTCCGAGGCCTGACTAATCGATCGCCGCGGGGCGAGGCTTCTCCCAGGCGCCCTCGCTCTCGCTCTCCCGCCCAGACTAAAGTAGCCGAACCGAGCTTATCGATGGAGGCCACCCGGGGAGGCGGGGGAACTCTCACGTCGAATCACCTCGCACAATTTTCATCAGGTCTCTGCTTTCCAGGAAGATCCGAGGTCTGTCCTTTTTGCACTCATATATACATATATATACATATATACATATATACATATATACATATATATACAGATATTCATACATATGCATATATATACACACACATATATATACATATTAAAAATATATATATATATATACATGTTATTATATATATATATAATCTCAGTGATGTGGCTCGCATTTCCACTTTCCTCTCTGATTTCATTTAGACCGTAATATTTACCTATTTACTTACGCATTTTGTTATGAGTCCAACCCTAGTTGCACGGCTGAAGCAGGGAGTTGAACGGAAATGTGTGATTATCTTATGCTTCTCTGTTATGTTTTTCAGCAAGACTGAAACAGCCTCATCAATTTTTTAAATTGACTTCCTTCAGATCAGCCTGAAAGATGGGGCATCTTACAGAACTTTTCAGGTTGGAAAGGGAAAACAAATTAGTACAGAGCAATAACAGACTCAAAGTATTCATATTACACATGTATACATGCAAATAGGAGTGCTCTAACAAGTCAAGGGAGGATGCATGCGTATCGTCCATAATGCAAAATAAACCCCTATTGACCTCATTTTGAACGCGCCATTGCTACTACTAAATACAAGGTAGGAAAACACTCTTCCAGGTCGAATTGGGCGACGTAACCAAGCCGGCTTTGCACCCAGATACTACAGCTCCCGGCATGGCCCGGGGACCGCACGCGATCGGCGTCCATTAGAACTACAACTCCCGGCGTCCCTTGGGTCCCATGCGTGATTTGCTACGGAGAGAACTACATCTCCCGGCATGCCAGGGGAGTGGGTGGAGGACCCCGGCACTAGCCTCAGCGACTTCCCGGAGTCAATCAGGTCCCGCTCCTGTAGAGGATGGAGGTGTCTTGGGGCGCCAGTGGTCCGGAACCCGGCGACAATCAGGCTCTAAAGCCGTGTCTGCTGCGCCGCAACCACAGCCGCGAGCAGTACGGCGTGGCGGCCTCCTGCCTCGAGGACCTGAGGAGCAAGGGTAGGCACGGCCTGGGGGCCGAGGCGAGGCCTTGGGGGGCCGGGGCAGAGGCGGGCCGGGGCCGCGTGAGGAGGTCGGCGGGGGCAAGGCGGGGTGGAGAGAGGCGACTTGGGATTCTTGGAGCTCTGGGAGCCTTGGGACGGAAATGACTCAATAGCGATTTACAAGTTTCAAAGCGTTCACAAGCGCTTTAACTTATCTTGTGCGACCCTCATCATGGTGGAAAGGTAGACGGGAAGCATTTTGCAAATTAAAACAGACTCGATGTAGGTATCTTGCCTAAAATCATTGAGGTTTTGGACCAAATCCCAGCCTAGTGCCTTCTTATCACTCGGGCTCTCCCAGGTGAGCCCATGGCGGGGTGGGGCGGGTTTCCACCCTCAGCTCTGGCAGGTGCCTGTGCGATAAAGAGGGAGCTGCTTGCCACCGACAAAGATCGCATGTTGTGATGAGTTGACAGAAGTCCTGAGCCCGCCCCAGGTTGTTACTAGCTACTTGATCTTGCACTAACGCAGCATCTCTGTTTTCTCGTTGGCAGTGGATATAATATTTCCAGCTCTGCTTCCCAGGATTGTAAAGGCTTTGAAACGTGTAAATGGCTATTGAGTCATTTCCGTCCCAAGGCTCCCAGAGGATACATGCAAATAATTTACAAGCGTTATTAGTCTGTAGAAGTAAATTGTTTAAAGGAATTCTACCAGTGGTTCCCAGGCATGCAGTCCCAGTGTGTGCCAGGGTTCAGGGCTTCCTCTCATGGTCATCAGGCCGCAGAGAAGGCAGGCAGAACCCAGGAGCAGCCCCAGGGCTGTCCATGCTTTAGTGACATGCTTTTGCCCTATGTCTTTACATGTATTTATTTATGGTTGGCATTCGGGTAGAGTTTAGTGCCCTTTCACTGCCAGGTTGCAGTTGGCACAGAGACCCTGTAAGTGCTGTGCTCTCTGGAGCTCCTCCTCCATTTGGGGAGGGAGACAACATTGCCTTGAGGATATTTGTAGTCTTGGCTACTTCTCTGCTTACTCTTGTCTCATTATCATCTTAGGCTACTGATAGAAGTTTCTGCTTCTTTATACCTTCCCATAGGTTATAAAGGCTGCAAAGAAAGATCCTACAGAGAACAAAAAGCATAACTTTTTTTTTACATTTGACACAGAAGAGTTTAAGATGACCGCTGAATAAGTGATTGAAAGGCTGCTTGTTTACAAGGAATTGAGCCAGATTCTGCAGGTGTAAATACCAGTTCTGTTACTTAATGTGCTGTCTTGGACAAGTTACTTAACTTCTCCCAGCTTTGGGCTTGATGTCTGTAAAATGGGGGTAACAATAGTCTCTACCTCATAGGATTGTTATGAGATTAAATACTCTATGTGCCGAGCACTTAGAACAGTACCAGGCCCATGAAATTGTTATATTAGTGCGACTAAAGTTGTGGCTGTTGTTGTAGTTATCATTACCCACCAGGAATTCTGCTAGGCCCTAGGGCCATACAAATTGAGAGTGAACGGATACGTGTGTTTTCCTTATGGATACTTGTCAATTGCCAAATGTTTTCTTTCTCTCAGCCTATGACATCCTGGCCATGGATAAGTCCCTGGCACCAATCACCTTGGTCCTGGCAGAGGATGGCACCATAGTGGATGATGACGATTACTTCCTGTGTCTACCTTCTAATACTAAGTTTGTGGCATTGGCCGGTAATGAGAAGTGGGCGTACAACAACTCAGGTAAGAAATGCTGGCCATGTGCAAATGGTCTGTGCAATACAGTATCCGTCATGATTCATGTTCCTGCTCAGGCCCCGGGTTACTGTTTGTCTGACGGTCTAGGAATGCCAGGTACGGTGCTGAGCCTGGGGGTGAAGATGGGCCCAATTCTCAAGTAACTCACAGACCAACAGCAACGAAAATGCAGCGTGGCAGAGCGATCCGTGCCACGGGAAGAGTCAGGCTGCCCCACCTGAGTCCAGGCTCTGCCATCTGCTAGCCGTGTGACCTTGGCCAAATTACCTAACTTCTCAGCACCTAATTGAGATGATAATTATGGCACCTGACTCCTAGGATTGCTGTAAGGAGAACAGGACATAGTACGTGTCAAACCAGGGTTTCTCGATACGACTGCTGACGTTTTGGGCTGGAGAATTCTTTGTTGTGGGGCTGTCCTGTGCATTGTAGAAGGTTTAGCAACATCCCTGGTCTTTGCCCTCTATATGCCAGTAGCACCTCCTCACCACAGTTATGCCGTCAAAAATGCCTCCTGACATTGTCAAATGTCTCCTGGGGAGCAAAATCACTACCAGTTGAGAACCTCTGACAGAAAGCAGTTAGATCTTACCTGTCACACATTAGGGCTCAATAAACGTTACTGTCACCGTCATCACCGGGGATGCAAAGGGAACTAAAATTGATGAGCAAAGATCAAAGAGCTAAAGAAGTGCCTTAAGGAAAGTCCTCAGGCCACTAAATTGAGGAACTAACCTTCAGCAATGGCTCTCCCAGCCAACTTTGTCCCCCAGGGACAGCAGTAGCCACAGCTCCTCCAATCAAGGGCAAGACCAGTCCACAAGCATAGTGAGAATGAATGTCCTATATACTCAGAGACGCAAAAGGAACCTAAAGAGAAGTGTGGTAGGACCCTGGGTAGCTTCTTTCCATAAAAGAATAAAGAGCAGTTACATGCAGAAATAAAGTGTGGCTCTGTGGTTGAGCGTCGACCCATGACCAAGAGGTCACCAGTTCAATTCCTGATCAGAGCTCATGCCCGGGTTTCAGGCTCCATCCCCAGTAGGGGGCGTGCAGTAGGCAGTCAATCAATGATTCTCATCATTGATGTTTCTATCTCTCTCTCCCTCTCCCTTCCTCTCTGAAATCAATAAAAAAAATGTTTTTAAATATGGAAGAAGAGGGAAAATTAGTTGGAGATTGGCTTTCCCATAACCTTAAGAAAAGGTGCTTCCTTCTCCATTGAAATTATTCTAAACTAGAGGCCCGATGCACGAAAATCGTTCAAGGGGCTCGGGCCCCCTGCTGCCTCCACGGCTCCCTCTGCCTCGGCCCTCACAGCCCTGGCTTCATCCGGAAGGTTTTCCGGAAGGACTTCGGTCTAATTAGCATATTACGATTTTATTATTATAGATGGTCATTCGGAAGGATGTGCAGACATGCTGGAGGGCTGTGTGTGTTGGGGGGAGGGGGCGTGAAAACAACACTTTCAGTTCATCTGATGTGACTGGCCTTTTCCCCACATGTCAGACGGAGGTACCGCTTGGCTTTCCCAGGAGTCCGTGGATGTGGACGAAACAGACAGCGGGGCAGAGTTGAAGTGGAGAAATGTGGCCAGGCAGCTGAAAGAAGATCTGTCCAGCATCGTCCTCCTGTCAGAGGAGGACCTCCAAGTAAGCCTCCTCCACAGCTCACTGCCTCACGTCTGGCCTCTGCCGCCCACAACAGTTTCTTAGTTTCCATGGGTCTTGCCATAATACATTTATTATTATTACTTTTTTATACATATATTTTATTGATTTTTACAGAGAGGAAGGAAGAGGAATAGAGAGTAAGAAACATCGATGAGAGAGAAACATCGATCAGCTGCCTCCTGCACACCTCCTACTGGGGATGTGCCCACAACCAAGGTACATGCCCTTGACCAGAATCGAACCTGGGACCCTTCAGTCTGCAGGCCGACGCTCTATCCACTGAGCCAAACCAGTTAGGGCAATACTTTTATTATTTATTAATGAGAGAGAAAAGGAGAGGGGAAGAAACATCGATGAGAGAAACATCTTTGATTGGCTGCCTCCTGCACGCCTTCTACTGGGGATCGAGCCTGCAACCCAGGCATGTGCCCTGACAGGGAATTGAACTGGTGACCTCTTGGTTCATGGGTCGATGCTCAGCCACTGAGCCACACCAGCTGGGCTTATTTATTTATTTATTTAAATTTTTTTTTTTGTTTCCGAGAGGAAGGGAGAGAGAGAGAGAAATAGAAACATCGATGATGAGAGAGAATCATTGATCGGCTGCCTCCTGCACGCCCTGAATTGGAGATCAAGCCCACAACCCAGGCATGTGCCCTTGACCGGAATCGAACCCGGGACCTTTCAGTCTTCAGGCCGATGCTCTAGCCACTGAGCCAAACCAGCTAGGACTGGGCTCATTTATTAATTTTTAAATATTTCTTCAATGACAACCAAGATTCTTCATTTTCTAATGTGCTCACCTGGAACAGGAATTTTTCAGCCCTCACCTTGCGTCAGAATCATCTGTGGAACTTTTAAAAATACCGATGCTCAGGCCTCACCTAGACCTATTAGGCCCACTCTGGGGGTCTAGGATGTTCTGCTAGAGAATGTGGAGGTGCAGAAGCTCGATTAAAATCCCAGCTCCATCACTGTGACCTTGAGCCAGTAATTTAGCTTCTCTGCCGGCATTACCTCCAGTAAAGTGGAGATAAAATAGTGTGTGTTAATTCACAAAGCTGTTTATTGAGCCCTGCCCTGGGTCTGGCATGTCTCTGTATACTGGGGTCCAGTTGTGAACCAGGCAGCCACAGTCGCTGTTCCAAGGGAACTTGAATTCTGGTGAAGGAAGGCAGACAAAACAAGAAATGAACGGTACAGGGCGATGTGCCGGGAGTGGGCGTTACTCCAGATTGGGAGGTCAAGGCTCCCTTCAAGGAGGTGACCTTTGGTTAATTAGTAAACGTATATATTTATTTTGAATAAATAATACATTCACATGTTTACAAATCCAAGAGGTATAGAGGGATAACCAGGTAGCTAAAAAGTGAGAAGAGCCCGTGTCCACCAGCTGATGAGTAAGTAATAATGTGACGTATCCTCCTAATGAGTATTATCCAGCCATAGAAAGGAGTGAATTGTTAATACACACTACATCGTAGATCAATCCTGGAAACTGCTAAGGAAAAGAAGCCAGCCACGAAAGGCCACATATTTTATGATAGCAAATATAACGAAAGGGCCAGAATACACAAACCTGTAGCGATAGAAAGTAGGTTAGTGGTTGCCTAGGGCTGGGGTTGGTGGGGAGCTTTGAGGAGAAGTAGGAAATGACCCCTAATAGGTATGGGGTTTCTTTTGGGGGGAATGAAAATGTTCTAAAAAGATTGTGCTGATGATTGCAGAATCCTGTGACTATACCAAAACCCACTGAATTGTACATTTAGAGGGTGAATTGTATGGTATGAAATCATATCTCAATAAAACTGCTGGGGGTTAGGGGGTGTACACAGGAAAGTCTGACTCCTGCCTCTTCGCTACCCAGGCTTCCCTTCCTGGAGACAGCCAACCTGTCAGTTTCCTCCTATTCCAGAGATATTTTATATACAAATTGTAGGGAGCGGCTATATCTGAGGCTTGACCCTATAGCCCCTCCCTACAACAAATACATGTATTTTCTCCTCCTCCCCTAGATTGCACAGACAGAAGCATATCTGCTCTGTTTTCAAAGAGGTATTTGGAGAGTATCCAGACCAGCACATAAAAGGCATCCTGGTTCTTTTTGCCACCGCATAGTATTGCATGTCACGCGTGTACCGTGCTTTGTTTAACGAGTCTCCCCCACTGGTGGATGTTTCGGTTGTCATCAGACAATGCTGCAAAAAAACTTACACCAGCGACATTTTGCACACTTGCATGCACGTATATAGAAGCGTAGTTGGTAAACACTGGCAGGCTTCCAAGAGCTGGCGATTAAATTGAGAGCTGAAGGACAGGGTGGAGCCAGCCTTGGAAAGCTGGGGCCAGAGTGCTCCTGGCAGATGGAGGGCAGGAGCAAGCTTGAGTTTTGTTTTGTTTTCACTTTTTGTTGTTGTTGTTCATTTCAAAGAGGAAGGGAGAGGGAAAGAAAGATGGAAACATCAATGATGAGAAAGAACCACTTATCGGCTGCCTCCTGCACGCCCCCTACTGGGGGTCCAGTCCACAACCCAGGCATGTGCCCTTGACCAGAATCGAACCTGGGACCTTTCAGTCTGCAGGCTGACCCTCTATCCACTGAGCCAAACCAGCTAGGGCTAAAATAGTCTTTTAAAGCTATAAACATGCTTAAGGCTAAAATGATTAGAAAAACTTTTGCTTAAAACAACCCGAGATCGATTCATTATATAAATAATCATATACCTCCTTTATATTCTGTACATTTGGGTTTTCTAATATCAGGATTTTATTTAGTTTTTAATGGGCATTAGGGCATCATTTTCCGAATTTTTTCACCAGAGGAAAACTGAAAACATTGCATGCTTCTCTCTTGACTCCCAAGCAGCCATTAGGAAACTTTGGAAAATAGATTAAACGAGTCTGTGAAACTGATGAATTTGAGAGAGATAACAGCCTGCTTAGAAAGTACTTGTAGCCCCGTCTGGTGTGATTCAGTTGGTCGGGCCTTGTCCCGTGCACCAACGGCTTGCTGGTTCGATTCCCAGTCAGGGCACATGCCTCGGCGGCAGGCTGGGTCCCTGGGGGAGGGCATGCAGGAGGCCGCTGACCGGTGTTGCATTCTCACATCAATGCTTCTCTCTCCCTCTCCCTTCCCTTCTTCCCTCTCTCTAAAAAAGCAATAAACTATTCTTTTCAAAAAAAAGAAAGTACTTGTAGGTTTCTTGAAGTCTGTGTTTGTTTGTTAGGTGCTCATCGATGTTCCCTGTGCAGACCTGGCTCAGGAGCTGGGCCAAAGCTGTGTCACAGTCCAGGGGCTCCAGAACACCCTGCAGCAGGTGCTTGACCAGAGAGAGGAAGCCCGTCAGTCCAGGCAGCTGTTGGAGCTTTACCTCCAGGCTTTGGAGAAGGAGGGCAGCATCTTGTCGAAGCAGCAAGGTAGGACTCACCGGCGGGGGAGTCACGCCGGGAACCGGGTGCCATAGAGCCTTTCCTGGAGAGAGAACCGATTGTAACGGAGCCCAGAGCAGGGGAGCCACAGTGGCTGGCATCTTGACATGACGTGTCTGCCTTGCCCTGATTCCTCCGGCTGGAGGTGGGTGGGCTGTGGTCACGCACTGTGCTGATCTCCATTTCACGTCTGCTTTGCAGAGTCCCAAGCTGGCCTCGGTGACGGGGGTGATGCCGTGGACACGGGTCTGAGCAGAGAGCCCTCCTCCGAAATTGCCCTTTCGAGCCAGATCCTTACCGTGCTGAAGGAGAAGCCTGCGCCAGAGCTGAGTTTGTCGAGCCAGGATTTGGAGGTGGGCGAGAAGCTGGGAGCCTGAGCTACAGAGAGCGGCTCCCCCTGGAGGTGTAGCATAGCCTGCAGGGGCTTGTGTGGGATGTTTTCCACCTCCGCGGCCCCTGAGTCTTAGCTGCCAGTTTGCCTATTATATGCCAGAGCCTTTGCAAACACCACATGTAATCCAAATCAGAATGGCTTGCACAAAATGGACGCACTCCCACAGATCATCAAACCTGACTTTCTGATCCACAGTGGGCAAGGAGGTGAGGAAGCCTGATAGGGAGGGACAGCAGGCTCAGCTTCTGCCACGGCTTCTGCGCCGTCAGTGGTTCCAGAGGGTTCGAAGGCAGTCGAGGCACATACACCGTCACAGGGAAAGGCACACTCCAGGGCCGCCCTGTGCCGGCCCTAAGGCCAGGGAACTAGAAGCTTGACGAAGAGAACCCATCACAGGGGGCTGCTGCTTCCTTTCACCTTTGTCCCAACTACCTCCGCATTGTAGCCAGCTGGGAAGGAAACTGTATTGACTTGAACATGGCTACATTTCCTGTAAGTGGAGGACTTTGTAGTTGCTCTGAGTAAACTTCTTTCCAGAGAGCCTTTCCTGTTGGTGGTGTATGGTCAGAGAAGGCCCAGGACAGTTTCCTGTGAAGGAGACCTGGCATTTCTGCAGGGACATAACCAACCCGAATCGTCCAACTGCACTCCCCTAAGAAGCCGCGGGAGCAGAAGAGGGGGCAGAGGTCGTGGCTCTCAGTGGCTCTTATTCTTGCCGCAGTTGGTCACCAAGGAAGACCCCAAGGCGCTGGCTGTTGCTCTGCACTGGGATGTAAAGAAGACAGAAACTGTTCAACAGGCCTGTGAGCAGGAGCTGAGCCTGCGCCTGCAGCAGGTACAGAGTTTGCACTCTCTCAGGAGCATTTCAGCACGGAGGGACTCCCTGCCCGGAGAACAGCAGAACCCCAAACGAGCCAGGCAAGAGCCCGCATAGCTGTAGCTGCAGATGCGCCAAAGAGAGCCGTGTGACCTCGGCTTTGTTCTCGGTAAATCCCTTCAGCCCTTTCAGCTACCTGTGTCCTACTCTGCCCCCTGCCTTGGAGCACAGTCTCCTGGGAGAGGCTGGAAGACTGTTCCAGATCCCAGCATCTGCCCTTCTGCCCATTGTGAATGATGTAGCTGCACCAATATACCCACCTCCTCTACATGTTCTTACGTCCTGTTTGACATGGCGAAGGGCAGTGAAAAGAAATTGTCATACTTCAGACTCACCATCCTGTTCTAAAGATAGAAATGCAGAATTTAAACAAATAATGGTAAAGAAGGTGGCACAATAGTGTTGATTATGGCCACAAACTTGTTTCTCAAATTAATTAACTTTTTTGTGTGTCTGTTCAAAGGCACATATTAAGTTTGCAGGCCTTAGGGATGCGGAGAGTCTCACGATTTCTAATATCCAAGTCAGTATTGTTGAGCTGTATCCGAAACCCTTCTCCGTTTTCTAATATGTTTTATCAGCAGGGGGGTAAGAGGTCATTAAATCCATTTCCATGCGACATGACTGAGTCTCTCTGGGTGCAAAGCAGAGACTTCTGGTTTACATACTTCTTTTTCTGTGCAGACTTACTCTTCAGGTTTTGTACCTCTCCTTGCAGGGAAAAGGTACTGGGTTATCAGGGACTTTTTTTAAGCATGCTTAGAGGAAAGTAGAATGCTATTACGAGATACATTGGCTAATTATTATTTTAGGCTAATTATTCAAAGAAGAAATACAACAGGAAGTCCCGGGGCCAGGGTGGGTGCAGAAAACACATGGAATAGAAAACCTTTTCTTCTGTGATCTTGAAGGAAGGCTCTGCTGCACTCAGCATCCTTTCCCTAATGCCTCACACCCTGGGTTCTCACTTCTTAGCCCCATTGCCTTTTTGATAGCACATTTTGTCATGCCTCCTTAATTGTCCTTAAACAAAAGCCAGGGCTGATAACCTGCCTACATGTGTACTTTCAAAACCACTGACATAATACCCCACATGTAATATTTCAGAAGAAACAAAAGGGAAATTTCCAATAAAATGGCATGTATCTCAGTATGTCTCTGTCTGGCATGACTATACCGACGGCACAAAGACACTGTAAGATGTAGACACTGAATTACCGTGAACTTGACAGGCAGCCAGACACGGGTCTGTAGTGATTGTCAACTCAAATACCACGAGCAGCATTGCCCTTCGTAATGGGATCTCCCCTATCAGTGACCTGAACAAATGACATCTGTACAAGGTGGCTGCATTCTTGAAAAATCCAGGGAACATCAAAACTGGGGAAAATACTTCGTATTTCTACATAAAACAGAATTTGGTTTCAGGCTAGGATAATTTAGGTTTTCATCCATATCCATACGAGTGCCGACCAAAAGTCACATGGGAAGTGGGACAGTTCTCCATTGTGTGGGATTGTCCTATAACTTTGCTCGAAGACCCGCATCCCCCCCCCCCCCTCCACTCAATGCCAGTAGCAACCTTCAGGTACTGAGATAACTAAAAGCTTCCCACACATTTTCCAAAGGCCCGGATGGGGCAGTAATGCCAGCTGCACCTGCCACATGGGGGCCTCACAAAACTGCATGCGCTGAGCGAGGTGTGGCTCGGCGCCTCTCCTTTTATACACGAGCAGAGCTGTGCTCAGAGAGGTTGGCTGGCCTCATGTCACCGTTGGGGGGCCAGGATTCAAAGGCAGGTCCTCGGGTTCTTTTCCCCCCGCAGCCTGTCCTACACACTCGGCCGTGTGGATGCCGGGGAGTCCACAGGCGTGGCCAGACAGGCCAGGCAGCGAGACAGCCAGAAAGTGGGCTAGCAGGTGGCCACTTGTATTTTCTTTTAGGTCCACTCACTCTTCAACTCCACATCCAGGTCACTGATGTTGCTCTCCTAATGTCATAAGTTGGAAAAGGCCTAAAATGTCTACAACATAATTGCCAAAAGGTTTCTAACTGTAGCCGTTGTGACGTGGGTATGAGAAGTAAATCAGCCACGTAGTGAGCACAAGAGTAGCGGACGCTGAAGAATGCTCTCTCCTCACCAGCTCTATCAACATCGTATTTTTGTCAAGTACACAGAGGAGCTTTGTTTGACTGGCTGTTGGAATTCTGTACTTGAAACAAAGTCACCAAGCATGTCAGCTGCACAGGATAAAGGAAAAAGCACTGTGGGTTTGGAGTGAGACAAACCCGTGTTGAGTCTAACCTTTGGGGACCTTAGTTGCCAAAAAGGTAAGGTTAGTATAAGGCCCCAAGACTGAAAGAGGTAAATGATGTGAGGACGTGCACAGTGTCTAGCAGCGGGCTAGAGTGGCTCCCTTTCATCTCCCCAGGCACAGAGATGGCGGGCGGAGCAGAGACAGGGCTGTGTCTGTCCTTAGGAGGCGCCCATCTATGGGTCTCTAGGGACAGGGCCTTAGACTGCAAACTCCTGCCCAAATGTGTCGTGAGAGCGGTTGCAAACACATTGCACTGCCCCTGGTCACCATTTACCTTCCCTCCACCACTGTGCCTCTAAGCCTTCTAAAACAGAAAAGTAGCAGCACAGCAACATGTCTAAAAATAGGAGGGATGGGAAAAAAATAGGAGGGAGAGCAGGGCAAGCCTGTTCTTACGGCAGGAGGAAAGAATGTCAACGAAAGCAGCTGGGACTAATGAACTCTACATCAGCCATATTCCATTCTTTCAAGTCAAGTGTCAGTCCCCATTAGGCAACTGGCTTTGACAAGAGCTGTGCTAATTACCACTTACCAACCTTTAATTTCTGGGTAAAAGCAAAAGGAAAAAAACTAATGGATTTTTCATTTTCCAGAAAGGAATAAAATAGTTGTCTGAACAAAACACACACACACACACACACCAAAAAAAACACACAAACACACACAAAAAAAGCCTCTGCATTAATACAAGAATTATTAATGTGTCTTTGCTAACCAGATTATTTAGCTGTTTAATTTTTTCTTTTTTTGCCTTCAGGGTTTTTCAACATTTTTTTTGTAGGGTTTTGCCTTAAATTATTTTGGTTGTGTCTTTTATTACTTGAGGGTGTTTTTTTTTTAATTCTTTTTGTTTAAAGTATTATATGTCTCCTTTTTCCCGCTTGACCTTTCCCCGGTTGTTCCCACCCCACAGCACATGCCCTCACCCCACCTACTGTCTGTGCCCATGGATTCTGCTTATATGCATATATACAAGTGCTTTGGTTGATCTCTCACCCCCTACCCCCCACCCCACCTTCCCTCTGAGGTTAGATGGTCTGTTCCATGCTTCCATGTCTCTGGGTCTATTTTAGTTCCATCAGTTTATGTTGTTCCATTACTTGAGGTTTTCAAGGACCTTGAAAATGATCTAGTCTGGACACCTAGCCACTGCCTGAGTCCCCTACATGGCTGGCTGTGGGTCTTCTGTCCCGGGGGGAAGCCTCCCCAGGAGACACGCTGGGTTTTCAGATCGCAGAACTTTAAGTTGGGTATTTGCTTGAATTAAATCACGTAACACTTGCACAATTACAAGGAAGCAAACCAACAGGTTAAGGCATAGATACTGACTGGGTTTTCTTTAATATTTTCTAATACCATGTTACAAGAACTTTAACCAAAAAAATCCTAGCTTTTCTCCAGCTTGTAATTATTTTAATGAGACAAACATATGTATTCTTGACCACTTACCTACTTAATTATAGAGGAAAAAGGTAAATCAGTGTTTTCATTAGGGTTCTGAGAAACTAAATAGGGGGTTGCTCAGCTGTCCTTTGCCTCTTCCTTTCTAGTCTAGAAACAGAAAACTTCCTTCTTTTTACGCCTACATGACTTTTCCTCTTCTGATTTGTTCAACATGGAATCCATATCTCCACTGAAGAAGCTGCTACGGTGAAGATGTGGTTAACCCTTCAGCAGGTGCTGTTAAATCAAGCTGTCTAAGTATCTCGCATGGGCTTACTGGCCTGAGTTTCCAAAAGCCTGGGAAGAGCTGCTGTCAGCCCTGAACTGTGAATAGTGGGAAGGGATTTCTGTCAAGTGCTTCTGTCACAATTCTCCCTCAGCAGTTAGGGATCTATCCTGGTGATGAATGCTGGAAACAAAGGCAAGAGAATGAATGAGAAGTTGTCCAGGCACTGACGTCCCACATCTACACCTTTGACTATCCTCAACTACAGAAAGGTAGACTGTAAGAAAGTCTACCAGAAACCTGATGGTAGGAAATTACCCTAATTACCCATTTTACCCAACTGTATTAATCGTGAGCATATTAATCTAGTCTAACATGCAGTGGGTGCCAGTGCACATTTTATTAATCCCCCTGAACTAAGGTAGGCTTGGGCTTGATGGATTGCCTGGCAGTCTCATTAGTTTAGCCTCATTATCCTTCAGGTATCACTTAGTTCAAAGTTAAAATCCCAATCTTAAGGACTGTGTGTGTATGACCTCAATTGAAACTGAAAAACAATGGCCATGCTTTTCTTCTGGAAAAATCTTCCAAGACAAAGTTCTGAAGGTTAGCTGGTCTTTCGGGCACACGGCGTCACCAGTGTGCTGACCCAATTACTGTCTCCTAAAGCTGCTGTGTTTGGAAATGTGGATGCCATTAAGGCTCTTCTATCACATTATACTTTTACTCAGCGAGTAATTATGAATATGAGCTCAGCTCTGCGGAAAACAGAACGGAACGGTCAGCAGTCAGACCCGAGAGCCTGCCCCCCTGGTGTCAGAGAAGAGGAAGATCGCCGTGTCCTCCAGCCGGCCTTTGCCGGCCTCCTCAATGCCAGGCCTCACCCTCAGAAACGTGCCCTAACTCCAGGGATGAATCTCTCAGCGTTAAAGTTTACCATCTAAAAACCTCACCCTGGAAGCTTTCTTTAGAATCTATGACTCAAGAGTTATAAATATGTATAATCAAGCAAGGATTTCCGTGCTGTGGGGGAAGAATTAAAAATTTGATGAGGGTTTTGAAACTGAGCAACTTGTTTACTCGTAACTTTCTCTTGAGCCGACCAAAATCCTGGTCCTCCTGGGCTCAACGTTGCTCTGTGTTACATCCCAGAAAGGAATCCCCCTCCTCAAACAATCATTCACGGTCACTTCTGTGGGAAATTGTTGGGAGTGGGGAACTATAACAATTACAATACATGCCAACACAGAGGCACTGTCTGCAAACAAGGTCTGGACCTGGGACTGCAGGTCCCTGGATGAGGAGGAGGCCAGCAGGCTGCACGGGCCGGCAGCAGCACGGCTCGCTGTTTTGGGTTTGAAATAAACCTGAAGCGCTCATCCATGAAAAGAATTCTAACGAATGATTAACTGACTCATTAAAACGAGTACGTATGCAACAGCAGGTTCGAATGTAACTTTTATGAACATGTCAGCATAATGTCTGTTTAATAGCATGGCATTTGTTTCTATATAAATTTTTGCTAAATCATGAATAATAACTATTTTGCTCTGAGTGGTGTTAAAAATTGGCTTTTAACATGAGGGCAATATTTTTTAAATTAGACAATTTATATCAATATAAACTGAAATAAGATGTTATTCTGAACCCTTAAATATATAGCCTTGAGCTATTTTAAATCAAAGGAAGGAAGAGATAATGAAGGTGGGGGAAAGGCCTGTGGCTGCACTGAGCACAATACAGCAAAACCCACAAAAATCTATCAAAAATATTCACTTTGGGTTCCAGATTACTCAAGACACTCAGTATTGGGCACCGCTGGAGTTTAAATTAAAAATACTTTTCAAATTACACAGAAACAAGAAGACAACTGCATAAAGAAAGGTCACGGCTGCTTCATACATTTTATTTGGATCCATCGTCGCACTTCCTTGCATGAGTAATTGGTGGAGTTCTACTTGCAGGAGGAGAAGGTCTTCCAGAAGAAGTTCTTGCAGGGCACCTTATCTGGGCGCGGGGACTGCTGCGGGGGCGGGCCTTCCTGCCGCCTGGACACCTCCCCGGCCGCCCCTCCCGTGAAGGGCGCTGCTCTGGCCGGGGAGGTCCACGCGGACCACCAAGCCAGGAAAGTCAACAGGCTGTTCTTCATTTCTGCCACTTCCTGCATATGCTTTTGGAAAGAAGCAGAGGACAAAGAAAAATCAACCATCTGGCTCAGCCAGCAACTGAAGACAAATACCTCCATCCTTCCTTCAAAACAATAAAATTGCTCCAGAATAAATCACATATCCATTTAAAGGGTGAGGAAGTTAAGAGAACACCTTAGCAGCATTGCTCTAATTAAAGAAAAGGAAAAGTTGAGAATTCTCAATCATGGAAAGAAAAAGACAGCTTATTTTTCCCGTAATCTTTGCTGAGGTTCTTAATTCGAAGAGGTCAGGAGACCTGCCATTTCCCCGACAAGTGGCAGCTAAGGAGCCCCGAGGTGGATCAGGTAATTAGATGAGCAGGTTTTCCCTCTCTGGCCTTCCTCCTGGCTGTCCACAAATTGCTCTTCAAGACAGATCAGATTGAGACGTTAGATCCTGGTCTTTCAAACTCCTTCGAAAGCTTCCAGGAGTAATCTGATGATAAATGACTTGTCTGAGACTCATCTGGTAATTTCAGAGAAAAATCCATTTTTAATGGTCAACTTTATGTACTCTCCTTGGAACTTTTTCAAAATGGAAAAAAGAGAAAAATAAATCACCCCAAGAAGTTGCAAGTTCTCACAATGAAAAAGTAACGATGTCAATTCATGTGCCGGGTATATAAATTAAGACTCTAGAAGTGTGTGTGTGACTTAATAGTGCAGTGAGCGCCATGCTCGCAGTACAATAGACTGGTCCAATCACTGAGCATTCAAAGACCAGCAGATGGAGACCGCTAGCATGAGCAAGCCTACCTGGGCTTCAGAACTTCCCAACTGCCTCGGCTCCGTGGTCAGCGAGACTCCGTGGTCTGTGTGACATCACAGGACCCCAGGCAGCAGGGAACACTATGAGGTTCAGCCCCACAGCATGCTGGGGAGTCCACAGGCGTGGCCAAACAGGCCAGGCAGCGAGACAGCCAGTAAGTGGGCTAGCATGTGGCCAAGTCAGGACTACTCACCTCACTGTCGCTGTCCTGGCCGGCAAGGCCACCCTCCGGAGGCAGGGCAGCGGTGGCCGCGGAGAGCAGCAGCAGCAGCAGCAGGCAGAGGGGCAGCGGCATCCTGCGGGCTGACTGGCTCCTCGCCAGCTCTGTGGCTGCTCGTCTTTCCTGGCAGCCCTGAAATCGGTGTTTTGTGGACGCGGGTCTCTTTGGAGCCTGGGGGTATTTTTAGCTCAACCTGCAGCTGGTTTTTTGTATACTTACCTATGTGAAGCCAGCACCCCTTCCTCCCTCACACTCAAGCAGTGACGCATATGCCAGAGCAATCAGTGCCCACAAAGGCGCTTCTGGGTGGGACTTAACCCTTCATTAAAGACGCGGGTCTTTGCCGTGTTTAGAGCAGATTTGCTCTTCCTTTGCAATTCATTTGCACTTGCTCCTAAAGAAGTCCCACGTCCTCCTAATCATGCCCACAGCAAGCAGGAGGCCGTGCGGACAAAACCGAGCAATTCCACATGGTATACGTTTAGCCTTGGGTAAGGAGCTGACAACCTGCAATTCTGCCCATAGAAGGGCTGACTCTGCTACGGGCAGAAGAAACAAGGAGGCAAGAGGGCTCAGGGAGCCACTTAGAGCAGCATCGCCTGGTTTCGCCAAATCGCAGGCAAGGCCAACCCAGTGATGGTTCCCCAGCCAGCAGGCCAGATGCTGTCCTCCTGCCCAGGCCTTCTCAGACTGTGATGTGAACCAAACCGCCTAAATGAAGTTAAGACTAGAATGCAGATTCTCATGTTGTGCAAGGAGGGGCCAAGGTCCCACATTCTAACGAGCACCCGGGTGATGCTGACACCGGAGTAGCCAGGCTCAAGTCCAGTGTTTTCCAAACTGCTACTGACCACCCACTAGGGGGTCATAAACTAGCACTTTTTTTGAATGAACAGAAATTAGAGTGCATCACGAAGAGTGAGATTAAATATACTGCTTCGTGTGTCAGGTGTGAAACATTTTTTACTGAATGACCTGCACTTGACCAGCTCCTGGGCGCACTCTCCTCCTGAGGACGGTGCCACCGCTTCGTGCAGACTGGGATGTCCTCTGTGCCACCTCTGGCTTTTCCTTACTATGAACGCTAGAAACCCCTGGTTAGAACTAAATAACCTAAGCAAGGGCTCCAACTTATCCCACGAGCACATCCTGGACTCCAGGGCACAAGTCTTCCCCGGGTGCCCACGATGCCAGGCACCACACCAGCACCGAGCGATCACCGTTCACCACCCAAGGTTGCCTTCGGGCAGCTGATCATCCAATGCTTGATGCAAGAATGTGTGCTTCTGAAAAGAGATACAATGGGAACTTTGATTAAAAGGAAAAACGAAGGCTGCTCATTCTAAAGGGCAGAAGAGGACCCAGAGAGACGTTAGGAGGGGGAAGAGTTTTCTCTATCAACAGAAGAAACTTGGAACTAGTGTCCAATAAGAGGGGGCTCTCGTCCCTGGAGTTCAGCAGAGCCTGGGGAGCCACACCCCAGGAATGCGGTGAAGGGGTTCGCAGTTGGTGGGAAGATGGACTAACGACCCTCAGGGTTCTTTGTGGACTCCACAGTTCCGTAGAGGGAACAGGCATGTTCCGATGAACTCTTCCTGGACATCGCTGTGTAGGAGGCGGTGCGGCCTTTCCCATTCCCTCCTCCTGTCACATATACCTCACTGCCAGGTATTTTTAACCCTAGTCACTGTTACTAGTAAGAACACAAAGTTTCAGAAAGTCATACAGCTACTAGAGTGGCAAAAGCAGGGTGCAAATCCAGGCTTGTCAACCTTTGGAAAGTCCACGTATCTAGTCTCTAGATTCTCCCTGATGAGGAGTTTTAAGAGAGTTTATCTGAAAATGAAGCCAGCATACAGATCTCTGGCTGGAATGTCCTGCAAAGATGGAAGGCTTCTTGGTTTCCTTTTCCTTCACTGATGTGACACAGATGTCACAATTGACACCTGAAATGAGCTATTTGCAGAAGTCGAAACTAAAGTTTGAATTCAATGCTTTACTATGATCACAGCTGAGCATCTCTTTTTGACTGTCGGACTTTGGGGTGTCTTTTGCTCATCATACTTGGGCATGGATGGTAAAAATCCTGTCTAAAATGCATGTCCTTTTTTCTCTCGCCCCTCAAATCAGCACCCCAAATGTACACAGTCTCTACTGGTCAATAGATGGTTAACCTGTCCACCCTTCAGCTTGCTCATCAGTAAAACGGGAATAACCAGATGTGCCCGGAACAAGCTGTGAAGATCCAGGGAGGACGACCGGAGCACCCAGAGCAGGGCCTGGCACAGGGAAGGGCTCTGTACATGCCGTCCCTTCTCTTCACCCTACTGCCCCTCTAGGGGAAGGCACGGCCTGGACCTCTAAGCAACCCCCAAAGGAAGACAGACTGGGGCTCCTGGGAGCATCACCTCACAAATAAGACAGAGGACAACACACTGAGTGTTCGGAGTCGCAGGCCAGGTTTCCTCAAGCAAAACTTCTCCCCAGCAGAACCAGTTTAATTACAAAACAGCCCGAGGAAAATCACAAAAACTGTGCTTCTGGAGAAAACCTCATTTAAAAGGTAAAAAGGAACATTTCCCAAACCTTTTTACCTTGTGATCGCATGACATGGGTTTAAAACATTGGTAATCAAAAGAACTAAATAAATATAGCTTTATTCATTTTCAGGAATTGTCAGCCTAAAAAATTACGTAAAAGAATTAAGAAATGACTGATTTTTGCTGGAAAAAAATCAACCATATTTAACTGCCGACACAATTTTATTAATTGCAACAGATACAACTTCCAATATACACCATTGAGATACGAACCTTTTCCATGTGCTGCAGTGAGACCCGGGATGGGAGCACTCTGCTTGCGTTTCCCATTCTCTTTTAAAGTTTGCGGTCACTGGCTTGGAGAATACAGCACAAAAGGCCCCCTCGCCTCTCTTTTTGTTTTTGTTTAATCTCTTCTCCCTTCAAAGTTCCCTTTGTGGCAATATGCGTTTTCGGTGGCTCTCCCTGCTGAGGGCTGCTTTGTCCAAGTGGTAACAGAGTTTAATTCTCACTTCCCACTCCTCCAGCCTCTGCTGGCTCCAATGAATCTTTGCTTTCATCCTCTAGTTTCTTTTTCTTCTTTGTTTTTCGTTCTACATTAAACTCTTCACTTTTCTCTGTGATGTATTTTAGCTACAAAAAAAAAAAAAATTAAAAAATTATATTTTCATCTGGTTGCAAAGCCATTTTGTAAGTCCCGTCCCCCCCGCCCCCCCACTCCCACCAAAAGAATGTGGGTGGAAGAGCCTGGCTCACATTCCTTGGAGTTAGACAGAGCTTCACATTTCTTCCGGAAGCCGAATCACCTACAAGGCAACTCACTGCTGCTCACATGTGCTACCAACAGGAAGGAGTTCCTTGAGTAATCAATGAATTAAAACTTGAAGCTTGCAGAAGGCATGCCAATCACAAATATACTTTACAAAACACAAATTTGGTCAACCCCTCCCCCCAATTTGTCCAACTAAAACTGTTCAGCAGCTACTATGTACCACATACCAGGGAAACAAGGTAAGTGCCTTTAGGGACAATTTAGTCAAATGCACAAATTTAGCTGCATGTCTTCATTAATAAGCTGCTGTCCGATGAAAAAAAATAAGAGTCCAAAACAAAACCGTAGTCTAACAAACAAATAAGCAACAGCAGGTTATATTCTAAGAGGACTTGCACTGACCATTTCTTTGCAAAAGATAGAAACTGCTCACTGCAGCTGACCAAGTAGCAGTTACGACTCGGAACTCATGAAGAGAGACTCTTTCCCACTGGCTCACAGCACCACCAGGCACCTTACCTACTGTACTTGGGAATCATCTCATCCTCAACCTTGACGTAAACTTTGGAGAAAGAATGTTAGAAGGCCAAAGGCCAAAAAGAGCCCAGTAGAAACAGCACTATTCAGGGTTTAGAAGGTCAAGGTTCAGCTGTCAACCCGAGAGCTTCATATTTAACTGTGGAAAGTTACCAACTCCAGTTGCCTGGTTGTAAAATGGGCTAATGACTTGTGTTGTTAATCCTCATAGGGTGGTTGTGAGGCTTGGATGGTATGTTAAATATTTATTTTTAAAAAACCCTATAAACAGTCAATTGCTGCAGAAATTCACTCAACAACTACTTATTGAGCACCTACTGTGTGCCTGTCTTTAGTCTGGCACAGCAGATGGAGCAGAAAAGAAAGAGGCAGAAATCCCTGTCCTCGTGGAGCTCACATTATGGGGAGGAACAGAAAGTATTTTAACTGCTAGGATCGGACTAAGTGAGGGAACCTCATAGGGTGTCCTGGATCTGCCGTCAGCACAGCCACTGGGCTGGGGGATCACAGCATCCCCTGTAAAACAAGGACGTGGTCAAGATGACTCCCAGACGTCTCTGAAAAGACAGACTATTTCCTGCCCACCCCGGCTATCCCGATATTCCTTCCATACCTGGCCCCTCGGAAAACTGTGGGCACCATAAACTATCCCCATTCCCTCTGGCCTGTGCCCCACGCTGACATCACGCTGTGAATGAAACATGGGACCAAAGTTTTGAGATATTACAAAAAGGCAAACTGAAATCCAGAGAGTGCTGATTAGAAAATTTCAAATTGGCTTGGCAAGATCCATCTTAATGAAAGGAAGACTATAAATTACAGGCAGGTCTGAACGGTTCAACCATCTCTCGTTTTTAATGCAAGGTGCCCTGGGGAATCACTTCATGGCTGCAAGTGATTAATTGGGAATAATGTATTCTGATGGGAGAGGGGAGTGAGGGAAGAAATTCATCTCTCACCAGTGAATTACTCCTCCTGGCTAAGAGCTTCACATCTTCCGTGTTAATTGTGCTTCTTTTCGCATGTCTGTAGAAAGGGCAGAAACAATTCACCAAAATGTTTGGTATTATTTAAAGTTTTGATGAAACACAAAAGTTCATGGTCAGACTTCAGGCTAGCAAGGATCTCTAAGTAGCCCATCTTTTCAGATTAAGGTCATTAAGCAACAGAGACACAAAAATGAATGAAGTGACTAGCCAAGATACCAATTAAATAGAGAGACCGAGAGAAAGCCAAGCCCATCTGCCCACCTCCCCGCGGGTGCCTGAGGAATACAAGCACGGCCAGGAGCGTGAGGCATTAACCTTCCGCGGGACGCTTGGTCACCATGGTCACAGCAAACACCACAGAAAAAGCAAGGTCACTGCGCACCTCCAGTGAAAAGAGGGAACGGCAGTCTCACAACACAAAGATCGCCTCTGCTTAAGAGACGTTAAGCAGAATAAAGAGAATTTCCGTGAGGCATGGCTTCTCTCAGATCCAGATCCTGAAGCTCTTCTCCCAGGACTAACTTACAGCAAAGAGCTTGGGCAGATGTCTCCTAACATCCCACTTCCCCTCAAGGAGGTGATGCGCTCCCTCGGCAAGAGCCTGGTTAGAACAAAGAACATCCTTTAAACCAGAGTCGTTTCTTGCTTATAACTTGGACTTAAATTCTCAATCCAGTCCTCCTATCTTTGCTTGGAAAGGTGATTTGAGCCCTGGCCAGGTCACTCAGCAGGTTAGAGCATCGTCCTGATACGCCAAGGTTCAGGGTTCGATCCTGGGTGAGGGAACATACAAGCAACCAATGAATAAATAAGTGGAATAGATGTTTCCTTCCCTCACTCCCTTTCTTCTCCCTCTCTCTCTCTGTCTAAAATCAATAAATTTTTTTAAAATTTAAGGTAATTAGATAATAAGCTCTATTCAATAACTTATAACTCTACACCCTTTCTTGCCATTTCTAACTTCCTTCAAAAATAAATAGGAACTTTGTACATAGGCATAGATTGGGATCTTTGTACTCCTAAGTGGCCAGCACATAGTAGTCAACACTAAATATCTGTTGAATTAAAGATAAAGTCACACAGAAATTATACTCCATCATTTGGTCAGATTATTCCTTCCCATCCTGATAAATGTGCAAATATTATGTGTCATCTTATCATGATGGACAATAGCTGCCTGTCCTGAGATAATGTCCATTTCAGGAGATACTTCCCATGAGCCACCTGCAAGGACCACGATAGAGAGGGGGAAGTCAGCCAGGTGACACAGCAGCAGCCACAGCGTGAGGCCACGCCGCTGATGTCCTGGGTGGAGGATGTTAAGTGCCACGGCCAAGTGTGCCCCTCGCCTCAATCACACCGTCAGGCTGCTCTGTCAGTATTTCACTCTTGGTGAAGTGCAGTAAAAGGAAGCAGCACACTGAACTAGTTCCAGAGTGAGGTTAGCTTATTTCTTCCCAAAGAATTGTTTAGGGAACAACAAAGTCCTCTCTACCACTCAGCTCATCTAGTGTCTCTGCCACGTGTGGTGTGGATACTTTCCTCCATGGAGGGGTGGGTATGTTCTATGCCGGTCACTCTACACCAGACACTCCTAATTCAAACTCCTGACTCCACAAAACTTCTAGGGAAAAGAACAAAGCCATTTTTCCTATAACACTTTTAGGTTTTAAAGATTATTACCAAAACTAGATGCCCAGTGCACAAAATTTGTGCACACGTAGGGTCCCTAAGCCTGGCCAGCAATCAGGGCCGATCGGGGCCTTCCTTCGTTCAGCGCCACTCCCTGGTGGTCAGTGCACATCATAGCAAGTGGCTGACCTCCCGGTTGGCGAACTCCCGAGGGGAAAACTTGCATATTAATTAGCCTTTTATTATATAGGATGTTCCTAGAATGTACTTACTACAGAACATCTTCTTCAAAGCATTTCATCTGTAACACGTTAACAATACTAGGTGACTAGAGATTTCAAAGCTAAATAAGAGAAATTCGTAACTTAAATTGAGATGATTTTCCCAAGTTTATAGGTGAATTGATTATTTAGAATTTAAATGTTTTTTCTCACATAAACAATGGTTAGGTTCCCAGCCAGCCTACAAAGATTACTGAATACTTGCAGAACTCGGATTACTATGAGAAGCCTAAACAGCACCTATTTCAGACTTCTCAGAGTAACCATAGTTCCAGTAGAGCCTGGGTGAGGGGGAAACTCAAAGCCCAGGACAAACAAAGCTGACCTCTGGGGATATCCATTTTATTCAGTGATGACCTTTAAAACAGGATTTTTTTTATATGAGAGAAAACAGGAATATTATGAAAACCAACGTAAAATTACGACAAAGGCTGAGTCTTCAAAGAACATTTGCTCTTGCATCCACTCGGGGTGCTGGGAGGAAGTCTGAGGGGGCAGTGAGTGCACACATGTGCACACGTGGACACACGTGGACACGGCAGAAGCTGCAGCTTCTTGCAGTTAGTGCAGCCTCCGCTGGTGTCACCGGGACAGCAGCACTGACAGCCGTACAGACTCCTTCCTTTAGAGCAGTGGTTCTCAACCTTCTGGCCCTTTAAATACAGTTCCTCATGTTGTGACCCAACCATAAAATTATTTTCGTTGCTACTTCATAACTGTAATGTTGCTACTGTTATGAATGTAATGTAAATATCTGATATGCAGGATGGTCTTAGGCAACCCCTGTTTAAGGGTCGTTCGACCGCCAGAGGGGTCGCGACCCACAGGTTGAGAACCGCTGATTTAGAAGATGATGTCCTTCCTTGTGGACTTCCAGTCTGAGTGACACACACACCACTTTCCCCCCAGGACCAGGCAAAGAAATCAACCTTTTAATGTGATTATAAAAACAGAGGAACTGAACGCTCAGTGATTACAATGCTAAATATTTCTAACTTCGTTTTTATTTCCAATATTTTTGCAGAAGCATTTAAAAATGTTCATTGCTTTGTCCCACAGCTAACACAGAAATGAGGGGGGGTCACAACTGGGGGCACACCAGGGGCGAGCAGAGGCCAGAGCCGCTAGTAAGCACCCTCAGTGCTCGGCCAGTCCCGCACCCCAGCAATCCTGCTGTCCCAAGGGCAGCGTGAGAAACCTGCTCCTATTCACAAAGCTTCACGTTCAGATCAAATCTGCCTACTTATTTAGACTTTCGTGTCTCCCTTTCAAATAAAAAAAGTTTTATTTAAAACATTTTTAAAAAAAGAGAAAAGAAATGGCAAGTAATGGTGGTAAGTGCATTTCACAGGAGACAGAGGGGTTGGGGATAATGGGCCTCACATATGGGGCAACCGCCTGAATTAACAATGAATAAACCACACGAGCTATCAGTATCCCATAATATTATCTTGTCCCTTTTGGCCAAGTTGAAGATGCTAAGCAGTTTTTAGGGACTCATATATACAGGAATAGGAAAGATTTAGAGCCTGCCCTCTGAGAACCTATGCTTTAATTCATTCAAAATATTCACCCGAGAAACAAAGAGCTACTAGGAGCAAGGTGAAAAGGATGGGGTGTGAGAGGCTGGCACCAAATCAGAAGTGGCAGCAAATTAGAAAGCTTTGGCCCTTTCAGGCCTTAGTCATTCAAATTGCTTCATAAAAGCAATTCATTGCAATTGTTTTCAATTACTTGAGGTACTAATTGAAGAGATGAGCATAAATCACCTGTAAAAGCTAGAGCTTTACCAGCTGAAAGCAAGTCACCCTCTTTTCAAGGCGTGTACAGCTCACTCGGAACAAGCCTGCGGTGGGCCGTGCTGTCATCATCCGGCCACCTGCCAGCAACCACGCCTGGCGCACAGTGCAGCCTGGCCTGGCACGGGGACCAGACCCCAGCATCACACCCTCCTGCAGAAACGGTCTTAAAAGCCCCGCACATTCAGAGTCCCAGAGACGTCATTCATGCCTTTTAAACCTAGACCTGATCAAAAAATACTTGGAAAATTTCAAAAAAAATGCAAAATCAAGCCTGAATGGACGTGATTAAAGCAGATGTCATATTCCTGTGGAATCATGATTAGGGATGAGCCTCCACAAAATGCAAAAAACAAACAAACCCAAACCTCTCCTGAAATATCCCACCAGCTGGAGAGGATCAATAGAATGTAACAAACACAGCAGCAGGTAATCAAGCTCTGTACCCACCTTGCAAACATTTCAAGGTCTTTGGCAAAACTTTCTGAAAGAGAAAAAGAGATGCGCTTCAGCTACCCTTATCTTAGTCTTATTTCAGGAGAAAAAGTGGTATCTCTCTCGATTTCTGCAGTAAGTACAGTAACTGATACAACACCCTCTCCAAGGTGAGAGGGGACACTCCCGGCAGCCCCCCTGCACAGGCGCCTTGAGCCATTTGACTCACTATGACCTCCTTGTCCTTCGGCACCTTGACCCTTTATTACAAGCTTCCTGGTAGTTGTGGCTACACCTTCATTCCTAGAAACTATCCCTTAACTTTTTACATTTTGCTACAAGTTAGGGCTTGGAGGACATTAATTTCCTGTGAAGTCAAGCAAATACCAATGCCACAAGTTCACCTGTCAAATAAACTATGGGCGATATAAAAATGTTATAAAGCGAGGAAATAAAAAATTTAATGTCTAAAAAAAAAATTTAATGTCTAATGTTCCAGTAATGTTCCAGGCAGTTTAAAACACAATAAAATAAAGGTGCTAATGCCCCAGTGTTAGTGTAATAGAAAAAAAATAGTTCTGACAGCCAGGAAAAGAACTGTTTCATGAACAGTGTCGGTGATAACGTGCTATCGGTGGTGACACACCCACGGCACCCACCCACACACTTCTCTCAGGCAAACCAACCGCTGGGGCCCCTATCCATATGCAGGGAGGCCAGGGCTTCATACCGCACTGCCGGAAGGTCACCTCCGAAATCGCTGCGATGGTCTGTCTGCTGAGCTGCACCTCCTTGTCCGAGGCAACCTCCTCGCAAAGACAGCCCACGGTGTAGTGGACGGCTGCCTTCAGCCTCTGAAGCAAAAACCAAAACACCTCGTGGGGAGGCTGCAAACAAGACCTTTTCCCACCTTAACATATTAAGACCAAGGAGAGGGTCTGCTCAGCCCAATTCCTGCAGCACGTTCCCTAACGGCTCAGTGACTTTTCACTAATAAATTAATGAGGGCCTCTGGAGTGTGACTTGTGGAAACATTACTTCCTGGCTAATGGCTATGATTAGGTCAAGTAAAGACAAGGAATCAGATGGCAGGTCAGCGGGGAGAGGTCAGATGGCACTTGCAACGGATCTGCATGACTCATCCACAAATATGCGCCACGTACCCAGGGAGCCGAGGCATATGCTGGGTGCTTGGGGAACACAACGAAACACCAGACAGGGGTTTCCTGCCTGGATGGGGGTGAATCAAGTAAATGCAAAAGGACCCCATCCCTCTGCTGCAAGTTCCTGCACCCCACACCTGCATGTGATGAGATGAATGATCAGGAAAACACCGGAAAGATTCATGAGGGCACGTGACCCGCTTTGAGTGTTGGTTTGCCAGCCCACCTCGGCAGGACCCTCACAGCTCCTCAGCAACCCTTTTGGACTGGAAAACCTCTCTCTTCCGCAGGCAGAGGAGGAGAACCGAAACAAGCGAAGCCAAGGTCTCATCGCCTGTCGACAAACTGTGTACGCCCCACCTCTGTGCTGGGGACAGAGCTACGCAGGACATGGTGACAGCTGAACCCGACAGCAAGTGTTCACAGCAGAGGCAAGATGAGGAGGAACTGCAAGAACACAAGTCCAGCCCTAGCTGGTCTGGCTCAGTGGATAGACTGTTGGCCTGTGGATTGAAGGGTCCCAGGTTCGATCCCAGTCAAGGGCACATGCCTGGCTTGCGGGCTTGATCCCTGGTGTGGGGTGTGCAGGAGGCAGCGATCAATGATTCTCTCATCATTGACATTTCCCTCTCTCTCCCTTCCTCTCTGAAATCAATAAAATAAATAATAAAAAATAAAATAAAAAGAGCACAAGCCCAGGACCCCGGGGTAGGGGACAGGCAGGTGAGTGAGGCACCTATCTCTCTTAGGTTTAGACTTCACAGGCGAGGTCAACCGAGGCTTTGGTCGGAGGAATAACGGCCCTCCCAGGTCACCTTTTTAAAGTCCATGTGGGTGGGGTCAGGGGCGAGAGAACGGGGCAGGGGTCCTCCTGAACGTGCCAGGCACTTTCTCGAACCTCCTCCTGGGCTGGGCTGAGCCCTTTCAATAACACAGACGCTGGAGGCTCAATCACTGCCCTTAAGCGCCTGGGGCAGGCCCCGCAGTTGCTCACTGTGCCAAGAATGGCTGTTGAACGAAGGGTCCTCAACCTGCTCACCACTGCACAGAGGACGAGGCTCACCTTTCTCAGCCCAGAAAGAGGGGGGGGGGGGGGGGCGGGGAAACGGGGTAAATATATGGTGACAGAAGATTTCACTTTGGGTGGGAGGCACACAACGCAATATACAGATAAAGTATCATTGAATTCTACACTTGAGACCTATATAATTCTATTAACCAACGTCACCCTGGTAAATTTACTTAATAAAAGCCATTTTCTCAGCCCCTCTGGGCAGCCTTACTCATCTCATCAGTATGCACTAGTTGTGTATTGACAGCCAGGCTGGGTACCAGGGGCTGAGAACACAGAAAGGAAAAGGCAGCTCCTGATGTCCTAGAGTCCGCCTCCCACTAATCCCTCCACCATGGATGGACTCTTCCAGAACAGCCGAAGCTGGAGAAGGGCTCCAGGGAAGACCAGAGGCAGAACTACTGGGCGTGAGGCATGCTCCCTGCCTGGGGCCTGCATGAAGGAACATGCCACCGCTGCAACAACACATCTCTGGGACACCCGGGGAAGTGTGACTGTGGACCGAACATCATCCAATAATGTAATAGAACTTTAATATTGATTAACCGTCCTGAGGGTGATCATTGAGATGATGTCAGAGAACGCCCTTGTGGTTGGGAAATGCATGCTAAAGTATTAAAATGCCAAGTTCATGTGCCAAGCTTTTTGCCATTAATTTTTTTTATTAAGTCTTTATTGTACAGATTACAGTTGTTCCTCCTTTTTCCCCCCATAGCTCCCCTCCACCCGGTTCCCACCCCACCCTCTGCCCTTACCCCATCACCAACTGTCCTCATCCATAGGTGTACGATTTTTGTCCAGTCTCTTCCCACACCCCCACACCCTTTCCCCCCAGAGATTAGTCAGTCCACTCCCTTTCTATGCCCCTGATTCTATTATAATCAGCAGTTTATTCTGTTCATCAGATTATTTATTCACTTGATTTTTAGATTCACTTGTTGATAGATGTGTATTTGTTGTTCATAATTTGTATCTTTTTTTAAAAATTAAATCTTTATTGTTCAGATTATTACATTGGTTCCTCTTTTTTCCCACCGTAACTCCCCTCCACCCAGTTCCCACCCCACCCTCCGCCCTCACTCCCCACCCACTGTCCTCATCCATAGGTGCACGATTATTGTCCAATCTCTTCCTGCACCCCCTACACCCCTTTCCCCCCCAAGAATAGTCAGTCCATTCCCTTTCTATGTCCCTGATTCTATTATAATCACCAGTTCATACTGTCCATCAGATTATTCACTTGATTTTTAGATTCACTTGTTGATAGATGTGTATTTGTTGTTCAAAATTTGTATCTTTACCTTTTTCTTCTTCTTCCTCTTCTTAAAGGATACCTTTCAGCATTTCATATAATACTGGTTTAGCGGTGATGAACTCCTTTAGCTTTTCCTTATCTGTGAAGCTCTTTATCTGACCTTCAATTCTGAATGATAGCTTTGCTGGATAAAGTACTCTTGGTTGTAGGTTCTTGGTATTCAGCACTTTGAATATTTCTTGCCACTCCCTTCTGGCCTGCAAAGTTTCTGTTGAGAAATCAGCTGACAGTCGTATGGGTACTCCCTTGTAGGTAACTGACTTTCTTTCTCTTGCTGCTTTTAGGATACTCTCTTTATCTTTTGCTATTGGCATTTTAATTATGATTTGTCTTGGTATGGTCCTCTTTGGATTCCTTTTGTTTGGGGTTCTCTGCGCTTCCTGGACATGGAAGTCTATTTCTTTCACCAGGTAGGGGAAGTTTTCTGTCATTATTTCTTCAAATAGGTTTTCAATATCTTGCTCTCTCTCTTCTTCTGGCACCCCTATAATTTGGATGTTGGTACGCTTGAAGCTGTCCCAGAGTCTCCTTACACTATCTTCGTATTCTCGGATTCTTTTTTCATTTTGCTTTTCCGGTTGGGTGTTTTTTGCTTCTTCATATTTCAAATCTTTGACTTGATTCTTGTGATTCTCTGGTCTGCTTTTGGAACTCTGTATAATATTCTTTATTTCAGTCAGTGTATGCTTAATTTCTAGTTGGTCCTTTATCACAACATTGAGGGTCTCATTAGATTTCTTGAGGATCTCACTACATTTATCAGCGGTTTCTAGAAAATTCTTGAAAAACCTAAAAAGTGTGGTTTTGAACTCTATATCCAGTAGTTTGCTTTCCTCCATTTCTGTCATTTGTGTCCTGTTTCTTTGTCTCGGCATTTTTTATGCTTCCCTGTGTTGATAAAGTCGTTTTCTGTGCTAAGTGTCCTCTAGGGCCCAGTGGTTCAGCCTCCACAATTACCTGAGGAGGACACTCTTGGTGCACCCCCTTGTGGTCTTTGTGCACAGTCTTGTTGTAGGTAAGCCTTGATTGTTGTAGGTATCACTGGGAAGAATTGACCTCCAGGCCAATTGGCTGTGAGAATCAGCTGTGTCTGCAGTGGGAGAACTTCTGTGCTGGAGACACCCTTATGGAGCAAGACTTGCTTCAGTGGTGCTTTAGTGCTCACTGGGTCTGCCCCCTGAGTTTGTCCCTTATGGATCTGAGGAGTTGTAATCTGGATGGTCCCACTCTGACTACTGGGTACACTGGCACTTGGATCTCTAAGGAGGTGCTAATTTAGCCTTTGCCTGAGGCCACCCAGCAGAAGCCAGCTGTAAAGCAATGCAAGTTTCCCTGGGGCCTTGGGGCAGCTGCAGTTTGTTAAGTTATTTTCAGATTACAAAGGGCCGGGCCTTTCATATGCAAAGTCCTCTGTGCACGGCTTGGGCGGGGTCCCAGGGAATCAACAGGGCGGGCCAAGCGAGCCAGCAGTATGGCTGCTCTCAGTCCTGCCTTCAGAGGTCCTGGCAATCGCCGCGAGTGCCTCCGAGAGAAAGCTGCCCTCGAGTTCCGACTGATGCCAGACAGTCCCGTTTCTCCTGTATGAGTCTGGGTCCCCAGAGACTCGCCCAGAACTGGAGCTCAGAGCCTGAGACTCCCTCCCGATTGAAAAAGATAATCGTGTCCTCAGCCGCCAGCCCTCTCCGCATGCACCTCCGCACCTTTGTATTTACTTCAGCACCGCACCTCCTCTGAGTCTGGGTATACTTTTCTCTTTCCTTCTAGTTGTAGAAATTCCACTCAGCCAGCCTTCCTGTGGTTCTGGATGATGTTCGTTATGTCTTTTAGTTGTATTTTTGAAGTGGTTGTGCGAGGCAGCAATCTCCAGTGTTTACCTATGCCACCATCTTGGTTTCTCTCCCATAATTTGTATCTTTACCTTTTTCTCCTTCCTCTTCTTAATGGATACCTTTCAGCATTTCATATAATACTGGTTTAGCGGTGATGAACTCCTTTAGCTTTTTCTTATCTGTGAAGCTCTTTATCTAACCTTTAGTTCTGAATGATAGCTTTGCTGGGTAAAGTAATCTTGGTTGTAGGTTCTTGCTATTCATCACTTTGAATATTTCTTGCCACTCCCTTCTGGCCTGCATAGTTTCTGTTGAGAAATCAGCTGACAGTCGTATGGGTACTCCCTTGTAGGTAACTGACTTTCTTTCTCTTGCTGCTTTTAAGATTCGCTCTTTGTCTTTTGCTCTTGGCATTTTAATTATGATGTGTCTTGGTGTGGTCCTCTTTGGATTCCTTTTGTTTGGGGTTCTCTGCGCTTCCTGGACTTGAAAGTCTATTTCTTTCACCAGGTAGGGGAAGTTTTCTGTCATTATTTCTTCAAATAGGTTTTCAATATCTTGCTCTCTCTCTTCTTCTGGCACCCCCATAATTCAGATGTTGGTATGCTTGAAGTTGTCCCAGAGGCTCCTTACACTATCTTCATATTTTTGGATTCTTTTTTCTTTTTGTTTTTCTGGTTGGGTGTTTTTTGCTTCTTCATATTTCAAATCTTTGACTTGATTCTTGCGATCCTCTAGTCTGCTGTTGGAACTCTGTATAATATTCTTTATTTCAGTCAGTGTATGCTTAATTTCTAGTTGGTCCTTTTTCATATGATCGAGGGTCTCACTAGATTTCTTGAGGGTCTCACTAAGTTTATCGGCGGTTTCTAGAAAATTCTTGAAAAACCTTATAAGTGTGGTTTTGAACTCTATATCCTGTAGTTTGCTTTCCTCCATTTCTGTCATTTGTGACCTGTTTCTTTGTCTCCGCAGTTTTTATGCTTCCCTGTGTTGATAGAGTGGCTTTCTGTGCTAGGTGTCCTATAGGGCCCAGTGGCTCAGCCTCCCCAATTACTGAGGTGGACACTCTTGGTGCACCCCTTTGTGGGCTTTGTGCACAGTCTTGTTGTAGTTAAGCCTTGATTGTTGTAGGTATCACTGGGAAGAATTGACCTCCAGGCCAATTGGCTGTGATAATCAGCTGTGTCTGCAGTGGGAGAACTTCTGTGCTGGAGACACCCTTATGGGGCAAGACTTGCTTCAGTGGGGCTTTGGTGCTCACTGAGTCTGCCCCCTGAGTGTGTCCCTTATGGATCTGAGGAGTTGTAATCTGGATGGTCCCACTCTGACCACTGGGTACACTGGCTCTTGGATCTCTAAGGAGGTGCTAATTTAGCCTCTGCCTGAGGCTACCCAGCAGGAGCTATGGAGAGATCTGCAGATTCCTCTTCTTTGTTTGGGGTTTGGAGGTGCCCAGATGAGGCCCAGCTATGAAGCAATGCAAGCAGCTGTGGGTCCTTGGGCCTTCTTTTGGAAGTTCTGGGTCTGTCAGGCCCACCTGCAGTTTCTTAGGTAATTTTCAGATTGCAAAGGGCCAGGCCTTTCATATGCAAAAGCCTCTGTGCACCATTTAGGTGGGGCAGGGTCTCAGGGGATCAACAGGGCGGAGCAAGAAGCTATGGCTGATCCTCAGTCCTACCCTAAGAGGCCCAGGGTCTCAGTGTCCCCAGTAATTGCTGCAAGCACCTCCTAGAGAAAGCCGCCCTCGAGTTCTTACTGATGCCAGACAGTCCAGTTTCTCCCCAAATGAGTCTGGGTCCCCAGAGACTCGCCCGGAACTGGAGTTCAGAGCAGTTGGGAGCTTGAGACTCCCTCCGGATTGAAAAAGACAGCCGTGTCCTCAGTTGCCACCCCTTTCAGCGCCTCGGTACCTCTGCACTCTACCTCTGCACCTCCTCTGAGTCTCAGTGTGCTTTTCTCTTTCCTTCTAGTTGAGAATTTCCACTCAGCCAACCTTCCTGTGGTTCTGGATGATGTCCGTTTTGTCTTTTAGTTGTATTTTTGAAGTGGTTGTGTGCAGCAATTTCCGGTGCTGTGCTTACCTATGCCGCCATCTTGGTTTCTCCTCTGGTGTCGAGTTTTATGAGTTCTTTATACATTTTGGAAATTAAACCTTTGTCAGAGCTACTGTTTACAAATATCGTCTCCATCTGGTTGGCTGCCTGCTTGTTTTGTGTCAGTTCTTTGCTGTGCTGCCATTAATTCTAAATAATTAGGAAATACAGCAAAAGCGAACTGAGAATGAGTGAGCGTGCATGGGTGTTGGAACAGGAGCCTGCAGCCTTTCCTGAAGCTCCTGGGAGTAAGGGCAGGAGAGGCTCCTGAGACCTCAGTCACAGAGGGACCGCGCATGCACCAGCGTCCGTGCACAGTAACCCTTCGAGCTGTCCCCGCAGTACCCTTACCCTTCCAGCTGTCCCGCGATAAGTACCTGAGCTGTCCGCGGTAGCAGCTGAGCTGCCACGAGCTCGCGCTCGCCTCCCCCCACGCCGCTCCGCTCCCAGGTCTCCGCTCATCCTCACTCCCGGGCGAGGAGAGGGCGGGCTGAACCCCGCTACCACCCGCC
>NW_005871669.1:183490-211465 GCF_000147115.1 Myotis lucifugus | reverse complement strand
CTTCGCAGTCCATCTCCAAGCTCGCCTCTGCTTTACTGGGCGAGGGGCCTGGGCTGCCCGGGCACGCTCCTGCGGACCCCGGACCAGCTCAGTGCCTGGCGCTGTGGTTAACACCAGGCCGGGAAAGGAAGAATGTGCGTGTTTCCCCAACATTCTTTTTTTAAGAGAGAGCGAAAGGGAGAGTGAGACAGCCATCGGCTGCCTCCTGCACGCCCCCTGCCGGGGATGGAGCCCACAACCCGGGCATGTGCCCTGACCCAGAATAGAACCAGCAAGCGTTCA
The DNA here is from genome assembly GCF_000147115.1 of Myotis lucifugus. Taxonomy (NCBI): domain Eukaryota; kingdom Metazoa; phylum Chordata; class Mammalia; order Chiroptera; family Vespertilionidae; genus Myotis; species Myotis lucifugus. The sequence goes on along the minus strand of NW_005871669.1, from coordinate 211,183 downwards.
CAGGATGATGCCCAACCCACTGGGAACACCGGCCAGGGCTGTTCCGCAGCATTCTTTACGCTAACTTCCATGCAGCTCTAACAAGTTGTTTTTGTAATTCAGCCACCAACAATAGTGTCAAAATCAGACCACGGATAAATGTTGGGTTACTATTCCATTCAGTACTCGCTGAATGTCATAGTAACCAAACATTTATTTTCTCAATGTTTTGTGCCATTTACAATGTAAAGGCTCCAGACAAGGTACACATTAACAGTCAACAAATCAAACCCCGATTCGTAGCACTTGCCGTTTTCCATGGCGTAAAAACTCCCATCATTGCCAATTTCAAACTACTGTGGGTCAGTGGTTAGAGCATCGTCCTGTCACCAAAAAGGTCTTGGGCTCAGTTCCCAGTCAGGGCACATACCTGGGTTGCAGATCCAATGCAGGGCCCCTGGGGAGTGTGTGCAGAAGACAACCAATCCATGTTTCTCTCTCTCTCTCTCTCTCTCTCTCTCTCTCTCTCCCCCCCCCTTCCCTCCCTCCCTCCCACTCTCTCTGAAATCAATGAAAAAAAAATCCCCTGGTGATGATTTAAAAAAACAAGAACAAAGCAGAAATCACACTGGGCTTCCGTTAGATGTCTCGCCCGGCAGTTTCTCCCATCTCAGCTGAATCCTAAGCGGTGGAGCTGAGGAGGCAGAGCTCAATATACGGAGATATTAGGGTTGATTATTCACGTAACCTAAGGATGTTATTCTTCAAATAATCTGTAAAGGGTTCTTGGAAACACAAGGTTCTAATGCATTTAAATTGCCAGCTTTAGAATGATATCCTCTATGACACTGAGCGAAAACAGCTTGCAGACCGGTGTTACCAAATAATCTTATTTTTGTTTAAAGGAAAAAGCATACAGATCTCTATTGGGGGGGGGGGCGATATTTGAAAGGAATAGAAAAACAGCAGGAAGAATAGATGACAAACACAGTTAACTTCTGAGCAATGTGTCCAGGAGAAGGCAGATAAGGGCTCTCAAATTTTTCACTTTATACATTTCTGTAATCTGCATTTTTAAACAAGCTCATATTTCTTTTATAATTAAAGGTAAACACATAAGCCACTCCTCGTCCTCTTCATCCTCGTAAGTCCCCCGCAAAGTGTGCAAAGGGCTGAGAAGGAGAGAACCTCTTTCTGGAGGAATGGGCCTTCTGATTAATTTCCACTTCCTCTGAGAGACAGGCACCCGTGGCCTCTCCCCCCACCACTCCCCGGGGGAACCCCAGTCTCCAGTCTCCAGTCCTCAGTGCCACAGGGGACAGACCTCTGGCGGGACTTCCCTCATCCGTGCCCCTGCCTTAGCAGGCCCTCTCTGCCCTCCTGTAGCCCGCCCTGCTCCCTAACCCCTGCAGCTGGGGGAGGAAAGAGGGTGGGCTGGGAGGGAGGGAGGTGGGGTGGGGTGGGGTGAGGAGGCGGTGAGGAGCTCCTGCCTAGGGCAGACCTGGGTTCAAAGCCCAGCCTCTTTCACCAGCTTTGTGACCCTGAGCAAGTCGCAGAGCCTCTCCAAGCCCCGGTCCCTCCTTCTGAAAGTGGGGGTCACAGTGCCAACCCCGCGTAGTTGTGAGGTTTAAATGGCTCACATAAGTGCTCGATAAATAGTAACAACTGCTTCCCAGCCCTTTCTGTGCTTTGTGCCTTGCGTGTGACCTCATTTTCAAGCAGTTGCTTCCCAGGGCAAAAGAACATCATTCTAGCGGCTCTTGTGGAATGCCAGGCACTTTAGACTCCGACGGAAAAGGCCCAGGGCTGAGCTATTGCATTACAGGGAAGGAGTATATGTGGTTGGAAGATTGACCTCCTCCGGGACGGAGTGAGTTCTGTGTACTGGCCACCAGATGTCAGCACCGAGCCACGCCAGAAACCGAGGCGCCGGTGAACTACCTGGCTTGGTAGGCGCTCACTTTAGCTCTCAGCTGCCTTCAGAGGAAGGTACCCCACCCCCTTTTATATATGAGGGAGCCGGGCCACAGGTGGAAGGACTTGGCCGGAGATAAAACTGCTAGGAAGTGGCAGAGCCCAAACGTGATCATGAGCAGTCTAACTGCAGTCTCTGCTCTCACCATAAATAAGACACAGACAGACATTTGCGGTTTTCTGAATCCCTTTGGCTGCATTAAGAGGGGACCATAAGCATTTAGGGCAACAGCAGTTGTCACTCACTTTCCCTGACATTGCGCTACAAGGATGCCGATTCCCAGATCCATCTCCATGAGCTGTTGTATGTGTTTTGTAAGCTCATGAAGTCAGAACTTTTGACGTTTCTCATCCTTAGACAATGGCACCCGGCACAGTGCTTGACACATAGTAGGTGTACAATAAAGATGCCGATGAGTAAATGAAGCGCACGCATTGAGCACGTGGACTCTGGCGCCAGATTGCCGGGTTCAAATTCCAATTCTACAGGAGCTATGTGACCTGGGACAAGTTACTGAACACCCAGGTGCTTCGTCTGTAAATTGGGGATAATAATGATAGTACCTCCGTCAGAGGGTGTTGTACTAAATGAGTGAATAGAACAGTGCCTGGCATACACTCTGATAGCGACTACATTCCTTTTAAAAAATATTTTTAATTGATCTTTTTAGAGGGAGAGAAAAATCGATGTGATGACAAGACATCGATCAACTGCCTCCTGCACACCCCTGACGGGATGAACCCACAACCTGGGCGTGTGTCCTGACTGGGAATCAAACCAGCAACCTTTCGATGCACAGGATGACACTCACCCAACTGTGCCACACGGGCCAGGATGCCACTATAGTCTTATACATGCTGTTTATACTGTATGAGATCCTAAGTAGGGCCCAGGTTCCCAACATCCCCATGTAGCAAATTGCCCTTTTCAAGGGAAGCAGATGTGGCAGATTTAAAAAACAAACCAACCCAAAAATAAATAAATAAATAACAAACCAACCCAAAACAGTGTCTCCTGACCCACTTGCTCCTCTACCTAGAACCTTGCCACTCCGCCATGGAGAGAAAGTCTAACCCTCCTCCCCTGGCATCTGGGGGCGTATCTCTCTCTCCTATTGTCATGCGGTGGAAACAATGCTGTGACACCCCTGGCTAGGTCTTAAAGGGCAATGCGTGTCCACTTTGTCCGTGGGAACACTCCCCTTGGGAGCCCTGAACCACCCAGTAAGAAGTTTGCTGAGCCTGAGGCCACCTTGCGCTGAGGTGGCCCAAGGCCACGTGCATGGCGAGGCTGATAGTCCCAGCTGAGGTCCCAGCCAACAGCCAGCAGGTACCACCAGAATGAAGACAGACACCTCCAAGTGACCCGAGCCACGGAGTCGCCCCCAGGCTTCCCAGTCCTCCTAGCTCGGCCCAGACATTGTGGGACAGAGAGGAGCCCTCACCCCACCCCCGCCCCTCACTATTCCAAATTCCTAACCCAGCCCTAGCTGGTTTGGCTCAGTGGATGGAGTGTCTGCCTGCCGACTGAAGGGTCCCGGGTTCAATTCCGGTCAAGGGGATGTACCTCGGTTGCAGGCTCCTCCCCAGTCTAGGCCCTGGTTTCTCACATCGATGTTTCTGTCTTTCCCTCTCCCGCTCTCTCTAAAAAAATCAATGGAAAAATATCCTCGGGTGAGGATTAACAAACTAACAAATTCCTAACCCAGAGAATTAGAATAGTACAGTGGTGGCTATATTATGCCACTGAGTTTGGTTATATGCTGTTCAGTAGTAACTGGAACAGCAAATAGGATGACTAGATTGTAAACATGTTATATACTGAACATAGTACACTCATGTGCCACTTAGTTATGGGGATACATTCTGAGAAATGTGTTGTCAGGAAGATTTCATTGTGCGAACATCGTAGAGGCACTCACACAAACCCTGATAGTACAGCCCCCACACACCTGGGCTGTGTGGTGCACCACTGACGTATATGCCGTCTGTCATCCACCTAGATGTTGCCGTTATGCAGTATGTGACTGTATACATCCTGAGGGTCTCTATCCCTCCTAAAAAGATGGCTCCACATCTGCCTCTAAGCATGTGTAAGACCTGCCTGGCTGAGCTCACGCTGCAATGCCTGGTCAGGGCATATACCCAGGTTGCGGGCTCGCTCCCGTGTTAGGCATGTGGGAGGAAGCCAATCAATGTTTCTCTCTCTCTCTCCCTTCCTCTCTAAAATCAATTTTTAAAAATGTATTTACAACAGCTGATCATTTAATGAGAAGGACTATCTCCCAGGTCAGCTCCCTGCCCCCGCATCCTTCTGAGAGATCGGCGGTCAGATCAGACACCAGCTGTGAAAGCACAGATGCTGGTGCTCTAGTCTCAGGCCTCCCTTGGGCTCTAACGCATCCAGGGAAGCCTCCCGGAGCTTAGCTGCTGAGAAAAACCACCACGTGGGAACCAGCCATCCACAGGGTCCGCAAGTATGCTATCTTCTGACGAGATGAAGGGACAGGCCTGATTCTAGGGGCCGGCTTAGGATGCTAAAAACCCACACCAGACCCATGGGCCCACGAAGAACTGAACAGAAAAAGTCAGGCCTGGCAAAGAGCATGAACCAGACCAAGCTGAGCCCATCATTGCAATGTAATCCTCCAAAATGTTTATCGTGAGATATCCCACATTAAGAAGGCATAAGAAATGTTACAATGAACATCCGTATCCCCACTGCCCAACTTAGGAAAAAACAATCCATTCAAGTCCCCTGTACCCCTCACTCACTACCACCTCCTCGTCCTTCTCCCAACTTAATCCTTATCCTAACTTGGATGGTTCTTGTATTATTCTGGAATCTTTTCTTAAAACAAAAAGGAAACAAAGTTAGAAGGAAACAAACTGGATTTGAATGTCAGGCAGCGGCCGAAGACCTTTCCGCGATGGGGACGGGTGTGTCAGGCACCAAGTCTGGAGGAAGACGAGCTTTATTAGGGGAGGAAAGGGGCACTCAGCTGTATGACACAAAGGTCCCAGCAGATCCCACAGGCCCTTCCCTTCTCCGTGACCTGTCGGGGCCGACTCGGGGCCTCCCAAATCCACGGGACCCGTGGACAGTGACGGCGTCAAGGGGCTGCTCCTCCTGTCCCGTCAGTCCAGGAGGCAAGGGCAGGGGCACGGCTGTTCCCACAGAACTATCCACAGGAAGCGGGGCGGGCTTTTCAGGAGCCTCGTACGGTACTTTATTTTGAAAGATCTGAGCGGAGCGCAGGGCACAGACCGTGGAAGCAGTGCTGTGGGGCAAATGGAATGTCCCTGACTATGGAGTGCGGTGGGTGCGGGACGGACTAGGCGTTGTATGAAGACGACGACACGCTGCCGCCGTGGCCTGTCCAGTTCGTGTGGATGAACTTTCCTGGGCTGGCTAAGAGCTCGTAGGTGTGAGCCCCAAAGTAGTCCCGCTGAGCCTGGAAACGAGAAGAGGTTGGTCAGGATCACACGCAGGCGCCCGACCCGCAGGCACCCGCCCAGTGAGGGCTGCCACCTCCTCCCAGCGCTCACCTGGATCAGGTTGGCTGGCAGCATGTCGTGTCTGTATCCGTCATAGAAGGAGAGAGCAGTGGTGAAGCAGGGCATGGGGATGCCCACCTGGACCCCAGTGCTGATCGCCCGCCGCCAGGAGTCCTGCGCGAGAGACACAACGCCCACAGACAGGTAAGGGCTCCAGCCAAAATGACGACTTTCATCGATGCCCCAGAGCAAAGCCCACCAAACGAATGCCCACGCCACCGCCCTGGGTGCCCACCTGGCAGCTTTCGACGGCTGACTTAAAGAAGTTGTCCAGCAGCAGGTTCTGGAGTTCTGGGTTTTGGTCAAACGCGTCTTTTATCTTTCCCAGGAATACGCTGAAATAATCGAGAGATGAAGTCAATGATCTTTTTTTTTCTTCTTTTTCCCCTTACTAGTGTTTGATTCCGCAAATTTCAGAGAACAAACAGATAATCCCATTATCCTGATATTCTCTGAGTGAAGAAAATCACTTTTACTTTACGATGACCTGAAATCCTAGTGCCAGGCCTGCAGGCAGGAGGAGGAACGGTCATCGAGTGCCCAGCGGAGAGCAGGGGAGAGAAGTTGGAGGCGGACACACACCCTAGAGGGGTGCAAAGTGGCATTTCTCAGCCGGAAAGCCAGCTGTGAGCTCCATGAGAATACAGAGCAAAGTCCCAGGAGGCAAGGCCAGAGGGCAGGATGGTGCTCACAGAACTATTTGTAGCCCAGCCAGTGTGACTCAGTGGTTGAGCGTCAACCTATGAACCAGGAGGTCATGGTTTGATTTCTGATTGGGGCACATGCCCGAGTTGTGGGCTTGATCCCCAGTAGGGGGTGTATAGGAGGCAGTCGATCCATGCTTCTCTCTCATCATTGATGTTTCTAACTCTCTCTCCCTCTCCCTTCCTCTCTGAAATCAATAAAAACACATATAAGAAAAAACAATCCAGTTAGAACTGCTGTCCAGGAAAAAGTGACGTGACCATCTAAACTGGTCTTGTGGCCAGTGCCCCTGAGGGGACAAAGCGCACCGGCTTCACTGACCCCGTTCATAGCCAGGCCTCCCTTCTCCGCCCGGCAGCCCATGTCCCGCCCCCACGGACCTTCTGATGATGCAGCCCCCCCTCCACATCAGGGCAATGCTGCCATAGTTGAGGGTCCAGCCAAATTCAGTGGCCGCCTGTCTCAGCAGCATAAAGCCTTGAGCGTAAGAGATGATCTTGGACGCATAGAGGGCCTGAAGGACGACACGAAGATTAGAGGTGCAATTAGCAAAGCGGCCGCCGGTGCCTGCTGGCCTTACCTAGAGCAGCGCAGGTCCCGGGACCAGCTGGACTGAGTCCACCTCCACCCCGTGGCCTCGGTAAGGTCTCCCCTTCTTCCCCCCGCCCCCCACCTTCCAAGGGACAAACTGGCCACTGCCAGGGACAGGCCCACCTTTCGAATGTCCTCCAGGAACGACTTCTTATCCCCGTTGAACTGGGTCTTCTGAGGACCCTTCAGCTGTTTGCTGGCCTGAATCCGCTCGTCCTTCAGCGAGGATAAGCATCGGGCGAAGACTGCTTCTCCTGCGTGGGGGAGGGGATGACATATTACCAAGTCCACACCCAACCCAGGGGACACGAGGACACAGAGTGGAGCAGGAGTTTCAACTGTACAAAGAGCTGAACGTCTCAACTTTAGGCCACAATTTCACCCAGACCACAAAGAACTTTTATAAAAAGCTCTAAACAGTTAATTTCATTAAAACCTCCAAGTGAATCTTCCAACATAAATACAGGTATTCAACCACGAAGATCAACATGACATTCAAAGGGGAGTTTTCAGGAAAAAAAAAAAAAAAGAGGTAAAACCATTATTATTCAAAATTACTGAGGATTGGTTCATGAGTAGAATTTCAATTTCAATTGCAAGAACTTTTATTTTAAAAAAAATATATATGTTCTTATTGATTTCAGAGAGAGGAAGGGAGAGGGAGAGAGAGAAATATCAGTGATGAGAGAGAATCATTGATCGGCTGCCTCATGCACACCCCACACTGGGGATCAAGCCCGCAACCCGGGCATGTGCCCTGACTAGGAATCGAACTGTGATCTCCTGGTTCATAGTCGATGCTCTACCACTGAGCCACGCTGGTTGGGGCAAGGACTTTAATTTTTCAATGTCACCAAAGACTCAGTTTATGTTGAAGTACTAACTAGCATCAATTTGAAACTACAACTTTGAGAAGTAACACTTACACTCTCACCCTTCAAAAAACTCCGTTTTCTAATCCCTGCACAGGCAGACCTCAGAGAGGCCAGACCACCGCGATACGGTGAGCACTGCAATCAAGCGAGGCGTCATCTTTTTGCTGGTGGAGGGTCTTGCCGTCCATTTGTAAAAAATGCAACACCTGCCCTGGCCGGTGTTGCAGTTGTTTGCAGTGTTGTCCTGTGCACCAAAAGGCTGTGGGTTCGATTCTCGCTCAGGGCACATACCTGGGCTGTGGATTCGATCCCTGGTTAGGGTGCATACAGAGAAGCAACCAATGGATGTTTCTCTCTCCCTTCCTTTCTCTCTAAGATCAATGAACAGATCCTCAGATGAGGATTAAAAAAACACAAAATCCGAAGCGCAATAAAACGAGGCGTGCCTATAGTTCAGTGTTGAGTGTATCCATGGTAACCACCAAAGTTTCACAATGTTACTTCATTGGCATGAGAAACATTTCAACACAGTATTTTAGTATTAAGACATTTAGAAGCTTCCAACATCATCCCTTATAAAAACAACTTGCTCAACTGGCAACTTATACACAGCGAGAGGAAGGTGTCTGTCCACGCTCTGCCCCTGCAGTGCCCACGATGACCTGGCACTTGTGGGCGGAAGCTCTGAGGAACTGGCGCAAGGAGGCGAGTGTGGCGAAACCCTTCAGGGAGCCCAGGGCTGGCTGGAGGACTGGCGCCCCCATTAGCTCCGCAGACAGCGGCACCCACTCAGGGACGGGCCCCGGCCTGCCTTCGACTGGTAGGAAGGGTGCAGTCTCTACAGTGAGGGGAGGATTCCTTCTGAGACTGTAACTCTCTTACATGTGAGTCAGCAATCAATCAACTGCTCCCAGCTACTGCCCCCCTGGTCCCCGCCTCTGGTGTCACTCAGATAAGCTAAAAAGCAACCAACTTCCTCTTCCTTCTTCTTCTTTCTTTAATACATTTTATTGTTTTTACAGAGAGGAAGGGAGAGGGACAGAGAGTTAGAAACATCAATGAGAGAGAAACATCATTCAGCTGCCTCCTGCACACCCCCTACTGGGGATCAAGTTTGCAACCAAGGTACATGCTCTTGACCAGAATCGAACCCCGGGACCTTCAGTCCACGGGCCGACGCTCTATCCACTGAGCCAAACCGGTTAGGGCTCCTCTTCCTTCTATACCAGCCGTGGGCAAACTACGGCCCGCGGGCCGCATCCGGCCCGTTAGAAATGAATAAAACTAAAAAAAAAAAAAAGACTGTACCCTTTTATGTAATGATGTTTACTTTGAATTTATATTAGTTCACACAAACACTCCATCCATGCTTTTGTTCCGGCCCTCCGGTCCAGTTTAAGAACCCATTGTGGCCCTCGAGTCAAAAAGTTTGCCCACCCCTGTTCTATACAGAGCAGGACTAAGCAACCTGCATCCCTCCTTAACCGTGGGTCTTACCACCACAGTTCATGGTAAACCGAGTGGAAAAAGTCAGGAATCAGAGGAAGGAGGCGAGCAGGGAGGGAAAGGCAGCCTGTCTGCCAGGTGTCTGTACCTGCCACCTCCTCAGAAGCCTCCCCTGATTGCCCGATCCAGATGAGCCTTTCACTAACATGCCAGGCATGCTGACACCTATGTTCCCAGGGCCATCACGTTCCCACCACGGCGAGACGAGGGGTCCAGGCAAAGGCGCACGTACCGATGAGGGTGACGGGCACGCCGTACTCCAGGGCTGAGATGGCAGTCCACTTCCCCGTGCCCTTCTGCCCCGCACTGTCCCTGATCTTGGGCAGCAGGTGAGTGCCGTCGCTATCTTGGAACTTGAGAATATTGGCTGTGATTTCAATCAGGAACGAGTCTAGCTCTGTCTTATTCCATTCCTCGAACGCCTACATGCAAGACATGAGAGAAGAGTTTAGCCTCCTGTCTTCCCCTCGGTCAGTGTTGACTGAGGCCCACAACCTGCTCACCCCAGGCTCGCAGGCTCCTGCGTGGCGGGTGCAGCTGAACACTGCGCTCCCACCAGCTGAGGCGGACGCTGACCTGTGATGCCGCCTTTCTGGTCACCCTGCCTCCCTCAGAACAAGGGCTCCCTCACCTCGCTCAGGTGTCTGTACCTGTCACCTCTCAGAAGCCCTCCTTGGCTGCCGGTTCGGGGCCTGCCTCTCCTTCACAACAGCGTCAGGAACTAGCTTACTATCCGTGATTAACCACAGCTGCCCGTCCGCCAGCTCCACGAGGCCAGGACTCGTGTGGGTTCTTTCACTGTTACATCCCCACCACCCAGAACAGCGCCCAGCATGCAGTGAGCACTCGATGCACATGCTGAAGGAATACGCTAACTATTACGTAAACCAGCTAAATGTGAGCACGGAAAGAAAAGCACTGTTTCTATGAAAACTGAGTTACACTGTTTTGGAAAGAATAAGGGCAAGTTGGTGAAACATGGTAAGTGGGGGTGACACAAATTTAAAGATTAGAAAAGGATGTACCTCCCACCTGGGACAGCGGAGGCCCAGTGAGACGTGCATGAAACGGCAGAGCCGACACTCAGGCTGGGTGGCTGTGGCGGGAGCTTCTGGCTCAGGGAGTAGCCATCTTATTTCACAGCCCATAACCGAGGGCTTCCCTTAAATTAGGCCGAGTCCGCCCTGGCTGCCAGGATGCCCGGCAGAGGAGGAACGAGGAAGGCCGTCCTGCCACTACGGGAGCGGGCGCACTCACCTGTGCCATCTCGTTGTGTTCCATGCCCAGGACGTCCTTCATCAGGTGGTAGGCCTCGCAGATCAGCTGCATGTCCCCATACTCGATCCCATTGTGCACCATCTTCACAAAGTGCCCGGCTCCCTCCTCTCCCACCTGTTGGGGCCAAGCACCAGGGCGGTCAGAGGGCAGAGGACACACCAGAAAAGCCCACATCAAGCTCTTCAGCAAGACTCCCTCCCCTCACAGAAAGCAACAAGTGTGAGCAATATTTATAGTATCCTATCCTATATAATAAAAGGCCAATGTGCAAAGCGACCAATCAGGGGAATGACTGGTCGCTATGATGCGCACTGACCACCAGGGGGCAGATGCTCAATACAGGAGCTGCCCCCTGGTGGTCAGTGCGCTCCTGCAGGGGGAGCACCGCTAAGCTGTCAGTTGGACATCCCCTGAGGGCTCCTGGATTGCGAGGGCGCAGGCCAGGCTGAGGGACCGCCCCCCCCCCCCCACACACGCATCTTGTGCACCGGGCCTCTAGTTTTAAAATAAGAATCAATATGTAACGACTCAATGCAAGGTTCAATACAGTCCAATGCTAATTTAAACTAACTCCAAATTCATTCCTCTAAAGCAGCGGTTCTCAACCTCTGGGTCGCGACCCCTTTGGGGGTCGAACGACCCTTTCACAGGGGTCGCCTAAGACCATCCTGCATATCAGATATTTACATGACAATTCATAACAGTAGCAACATTACAGTTATGAAGTAGCAACGAAAATAATTTGATGGTTGGGTCACAACATGAGGAACTGTATTTAAAGGGCCAGAAGGTTGAGAACCACTGCTCTAAAGAGTTTTCAAAATCGCCAAATTCGCTGAAAGCACCTATAGCTCTTTAGCCTGTATGTCTGTTCTTTTTCATTGTTATTAAAAGCAACTCCCCACTCCCAGTAAAAGTCTTCCTTTCTCTGAGGTGACCACTCCTCTAAAAACTGGAGGCTACAACTTGGCCAGTGGAATCACATACTTTTAAGAAATACATGCATGCGCTGTAGTTGTTTCTAATGGCTGAGAGGTGAAAACGACCTTAGATCCCAGGTCTGGCCCTCAATCCTGCAAGCACAGAAATGTGCTCTTGCCGGGGTCTCATAGTTGACAAGATACTGATTTTATAACAAAGCTGGGAAGATGTATAACATCACAACACAGTATATGAATTTATGATGAGAACTTCAGCCATGGATCACAGTGGTCACAAGCGTCAGTCCCATCATCACACTGTCCCTACAGACAAGCTACCTGGGAAGCCCCGTTACCTGGGACCTGCTTAGTGGGCAAGGAACCAGACGAAGGGAGGGACAGGGCCAAACACTGAATGGTGCTGGACTTGTCACACGCACCCATCACCACCTGCCCGTGAACCAGACGCCTGGATGACCAGCAGTCTCTGCTGGGACGACTTCCTCTGTCTGCTCCCACTGCTGACCTACCCCCTCTGATTTTGACACTTTCTGTGGCCATGAAGTGATATGGCTAGTAACACCTTGCTTCACCCCATCCTTCCTGTAACTTCAAAAATGAAGGGGAGTCCCTGCTCTCTGTGTGCACACCCGCTTCCTAACACCCTGAGACTGAGCCGTAAAGCCATGGAACAGCACCCGACAGAATCAAGATCCGTAAGGGCATCTACTGTTTTTTGTTCCTGATTTTCTGTGTGTCTACAATGCATTACTGTCACTGTACTTGTATTTTAAGTACTCGCTCTATTGTCAAGGAATGAAAGCTCCCTTCCCAATCCTTCATACTAATGAGAAAATTAGTCCACACTCCTAATCGCAGCCCTGGACTCTCCAACCCCCAAGTGGAATATGGTTAAACTCAATGAGCACTGGCTACACTATCAGGACCGTTTCGTGCTGTAGCTAAAGCCACCAGCACGGCCAGCCCAGGAGTAAGACTTCCCTCCTTCCTCATAGGCCTCAGACCTTGTTCCGCTTCTACCTTTTACTGCACATACAATTAATCTATGCCGGGCCAGCGGGCTCAGTGGTTGAGTGTCGGCCTAGGAACCAAGTGGTCACCGGTTCAATTCCCGGTCAAGGCACATGCCCGGGTTGAGGGCTCAATCCTCAGTGGGGTAGGGTGGGGGAGGTGCAGGAGGCAGCCAATTGATGATGTTTCTTTCTCATCGATGTTTCTATCTCTCTCTATCCCTCTCCCTTCTTCTCTCTAAAAATCAATAAAAACATTTTCTAAATAAAAAATCTAATATAATAAAATTGCTCACACAAGTGCTGATATAAAACGAAAGAGATGAGGAGCTAGAGAGACCTTGAGACCGTCCAGGCCAACCCGTCTCCCAGGTGAGGAAGCGGGAGCCCTGGGAGGCACAGTGACTTGCCCAGCGCCGCCCAGGGAGTTCACGGAGAGCCAGGGCTACCACCGGGGTCTCTAGCCTAGTGTTTCCTCATCCATGTGGACAGAATTCACTTCAGCAGCAACACAAAGTACAGGGAGGAGGGGAGTGTGAGTGCGACCGGCCGTCTCCACGCTCAGGGCAAAAGGCCGGCCACTGCTCAGGCACAGAACACCCACCAGGGCAAGCACTCCCCACTTTTGATGTTGACACCCCTTCCTCAGCCATGACGAAACACGGCTAAACATCTTACTTCACCCCATTCTTCCTGTTCCTTTTTAAGGAACCCGTCTCTTAGTGACTTGGGGAGGGCTGCTTGTAATATCAACCTCAAGGTTATGAACAGCCCGTCAGATACAAGGACACGTGCAACAGACATGCCTTTCGGGCATCGGCTGTGCTAGCGACTTCAGGACTGAGAGCTTTACGCCACAGAGCCAACTGCTGGGACCCAGGCGGCCCGTGCACTTGGTCCTGTCGGCGCCCACGCTGCCGACGGGCGTGGAAGGAGCCCAGCACTTGCCCAGTCACAGCAGGGCTCTCCAGTTCCTACTTTCGCAGCGATGCTCTGGAAGATGGTCTTGATGTGAGGCCTGTGGAAAGAAACCACACAGGTCAGCTGCTGGGAGAGGGGCTGAAACCCAGATTAAATACTCAAGGATGCCCCACCCCAATCCTCTCTCTAATAGGCGGTGGAAGCCCATGAAAAAGTAACCAAGTGCCCAGGCTCAAGGTAAACCAGTGGGAGGCTGCAGACTGACGGGGCGGCAGCATGGGCAGAGCTCGGAGGAAACCTCCATCGCACTGGCAGGAGCGCCGTGGCTCCCCAGCAGCCACACGGGCTCCTGGAGACCCTGTACTGGTCAGGAGCACAGGGACCCGGGTGTTTCCAAGAGCCACAGTCACCCTTCGTCCCAGGGAAAGCGGCGGCTCCTCACGCCTCCCACCGCCCCCAGGACATCACCTCTCCTGACGCATTTCCTTCCCGTTCTCCTCACCAGTGGCCAACAAAGGGTTTGGTAAAGACAAACTCTGACAGGGCTGGGACGTTAACGCTCAGGCGAGGGGCTAAGGCGGCTACACCCTGGACCTTAGGCCTCACGGAACGCTCACCGTTCGAGGTCAAAGCGCCCCTCTGCCCCCGCCAGCGAGTGAGCCTGCGCCGGAGCCTCTGCTGTCCCCGCGTCCTGCGTGCTGTACTGTCTGCACCCTGACGGCCACTGGGCCCCAGGAAGGGCTTTCACGCTTCTGAGAAGCAGGAAGGCCTCGCTTCTAGATTTCACACAGGGAGAACCTGACTTACTGACCCGAGAGGCAACTTCAAGAACAATCTTCCCCATAAAGCCTTCCCCTTTAATGCCTGGTACAGTTTGGAATATTGGACAGCAGCTCATTCGAGAAAGAGCATTCCCTCCACAGCTCCCTCAGAGGGGCCCTTCCTCCCCCTCCCTCTCCTGCCCAGGCCTCTGCAGCCTCAGGAGGGGGTTCCCGGTCCAAGGCACGCAGAGTTGGTTACCCGCATCTTTTCACCTGGCTTTGCTCTCCTGCTCGCCGCCCCCACCCATCTTCACCCCCTTCTCTTCCGTCCCGAGACCTCCCCTTCGTGGCCGCCCCTACCTCTCAGATCCAGCACAGCGAACAGTGAAAACCGTGTTTTTTCCCAGTCAAACAAAACACTCCCACTCCATTCCCAGGGAAAAGAGAGGCCCCGTCAGATTTTTCCATCCCTCACTATTATTAAATCAAGTTATTTTAGGAGCGCCCATCAGTTAAGGAGGCAGATCAGACCCTAAATCCACACAGTGCACAGGACATCCGCTGAGCGGCTTCCTTAAAGCCTCTGGCCCTTTAAGTCTACTTAGAACTTCATGGTCAGTCTTGGTGGGAATAACAGGAAAAAGGGGCAGAGGAGGAAAATGCACATGTTTTGTCAAGGCAACAACACGTACACACGAGGTATTTGCCGCATCTCCTAGCGCCAACGCAGTCACCACGGAAGGGCTCAGGGCTCCACATTCTCCAGGTCCAGGCCCCCCTGTGCTGAACACGGGGGCGCGTTTGGTACTCACCAGGCGGCTTTGTTCCCTCCGGGCATGAGCGATGGGCCGTACCGGGCGCCGTCCTCTCCGCCACTAACGCCACTCCCCACAAACAAGATCCCCTTGGCCTTGAGGTTTTGACATCGTCTCTACATGAGAGAAAAATAACTTCTTTACGCTTCCTTAGAGTAAGATGCTCCCAATGGAGGAGCGGAGGGTGACGAGTAAGGAGACCCAACATTTGACATGAAGTGACCCCCAGATCCGAGCATCACCCGTCAGTGGAGAAATGCGATCCCCTCAGTTTGGGAGTCCAAAGAAAACCCAAGGAAGGTGGATAGCTGCCCTCTCCCCACAGGGAGTGACTAAGCCACACACACTCTCCCGCTCCTGGGAGAGACCTGGGAGGACCAGGCCAGTGAGCGCTGGTTTAGTGCAAGCGGACCGGCTGCTGCCCTGCACTGAGGCTGGGCGGGACCTGACTTCCCCAGCATGAGAGCATCAGCACTGGCCCTCGACCTCGCTACGTGCTAACGGGTCACGCGCAGGAGGGCGAGGAGGGGAGCTAACCGTAAGCCCTCGCCTGCGGCATCTAAGCTGCAGTCATTCCAGTTACACGTGTGGCCGATGAGAGCCTCTTCCGTCAAGCACGTCTGAGCAGAAAGAGGCTGAAGACGCACCAGAGCCGGCGCCACGGGGGACAGCCGCCCTCAGGTGCAGGGCTGACACCTTTCCCAGAAGGCCCTCCGAGCTGGGGGAGGCGGAACTGAAGACTTACTGTGGTGTCCCTGTATTCAGAGTTGCCCCCATCAATGATGATGTCACCGGCGTCCAACAGTGGGACCTGCAACCAGGCACCAGCATTAGGTGGACCAAAGACAGGAAAGACAAAGTAACAGGGCACCCCCTTAGCCAATTAAAACAAACCAGGACTTATCCCAAATACCCCCGGCCTGAAAGTATGATTACTTAACTCTCAATAATGCCCCTGTGGCTAGAGCCTGTTTAAAAGCTGAGGGCTAGCCTAGCCGGTCTGGCTCAGTGGATAGAGCGTCAGCCTGCGCACTGAAGGGTCCCAGGTTCGATTCAGGTCAAGGGCACATGCCAGGTTGCGGGCTCGACCCCCAGTAGGGGGCGTGCAGGAGGCAGCCAATTGATTATTCTCTTTCATCATTGATGTTTCTAACTCTAACTCTCTCTCCCTCTCCCTTCCTCTCTGAAATCAATAAAAATATATTAAGAAAGAAGAAAAAAAAAAGCTGAGGGCTAGCAAACCAGCCAGAATCCCCTGGTTTCCACAGGCTGTTACTGCAGAACTGGTTTCAGTATCTGAATAAACACTTCCACCAGTTTCCCTTCATCCGGGAGCTTCTCTGAGGGGAAAGCAGGTGCTGGCAGAGTGCTGGCAATGAGGGTGTCTCTGTTTACTGTGGGAGAGGAAACCCCCAGTAATACAGGGTGCTCTTTCCCCAGAGGGGGCTGAAGGAAGGGCCCGGGGCATCCCAGAAACAGGCTGTGACAGTGCTTCGAGCAAGAGCTGCTGGTGCCCCATCGGCAGCTCCTCGGCCACAGGCTCCCAGTGAGGCAGAGGCCGCCAGTCCTTCAGGGGGAACACGCTGGGGAAAGAACAGACAACCAGCCAGCCTGAGGCGGACTGTGATGACCATCCACAGGAACGCCCACTACCCCAGCCCTGGGGCGGGTGGAGGAAAGCCCCCAGGAGGCATCCAACCACACTGCGTGAAGGAACCAGGCGAATCTGACACCCACCACCTGGGCGGAGGACCAGGGACCAGAGCCATAGCCGAGGCCGTCTCCGGGGGACTCAGCACGAGGCACCACCCACCTGCCCCAGCCCAGCCATCGGTCAGATGCACGTTTGTTTTCCTCCAAAAAAGATGTACTTCCTGAAGCCAACAAGTTGTTTGCTACACAAATAAGTACCCAACATGCAGTTCCCAGGACCCCCATCACTCTCATCACTCACATTAAATCAGACAACCACTTGAGAATTGCTGCTTCAGAGAAACTAAAATCTCTTTCTAAATGTGGACACTAAGGCTTATTAGCGAACAGCACTAAACATTCATAATACACAATCAAAACGAAGTTTCTCTGAATATCAAAGACAGAGCCCTGTGCGATCTCCAGTCACGCACTGCGTAATGCCACTTCGGTCAACGACGGGCCACATACACTATGGTGGCCCCGTAAGGTTATGACGGAGGGAAAAACTCCTGTCACCTGATGTCGTAGCCGTCCTGACATCATAGCACAACTCGTCACTCGCTTGTGCTGATGCTGGTGTAAACAGGTTTGTGCTGCCAGTCGTATAAAAGTATAGCACATACAATTATGTGTACAGTATACACTTGATAATAATAAATGACTATGTCACTGGTTTGTATACTTACTGTACCACACTATCATTATTTTATAGTAGACTCTACTGATCAAAAATGTCTGCTGTAAAGAGTACGCTGCGTTACAGCAGCAGCCTCAGACCTCTCCTGTCTCCTGTGCTTGATTTGATCTCGTGTTGTTTCGTGCAGTAACGTGCTACACAGACTTGAAGCCTGGGAGCACTAGGCTAGATCACACAGCCCTGGTGTGTGGCAGACTACACCACCTTGGTCTGTGTAAGTGCCCTCTGTGATGTTTGCACAACGATGAAATTGCCTAAGAGCGCATTTCTCAGAATGTACCCCCTTCGTTAAGTGGCACATGGCTGTATTATTTCTACTCTTATTAATTAATTTTTATCCACTGTCTCTTGTCCTCAGAATTTTACATATAAGGAATCATTACCACCTGAGGATATGTTGTTACTTACATAGTGCCAATCAAGTTAACCAACACGGAGACATTTAAGCAATTTTTTGTCAGAACTGAGCAGTTCGTATTCAGAACCTGAAAGGAGGGGGTTGAGGGCGGGGAACCTCTTAAGTAAAAAGTGAAACAGCTAAAGGAAAGAGTGAGGAAACTTCTGTCACACTCGCAGCAGCTGGGAGCAGAGCCGGCCTCACCAATTTCTCAATGAAATCATCAACCGCTCGGCCAGCCTTCACCAGCAGGATGATCCGCCGAGGCTTCTTCAGCTTGGAGACCATCTCCTCCAGGGAGTGCGCACCAATCACCTTGGTTCCCTTCGCCTCATTGGCCAGGAAATCATCAACTTTGGAGACCGTCCTGTTAAACACACAGACCTGCGAGGGCAAAAAGCCGATCAGGAGACCGAGGGCATGCAAGACCTGCATTCAGATTGGGGACCGAGTGACGAAATTTCTATCCAGCCCCAGGTTTTGGGAAGGTGGGACCCCCTTTGCCTTTCCCCGCCCAAGTGCTGACTGATCAGCGTAAAGTTCGTCTCAGTGTATGAAATGGCAGAGAACTGAATACGGGTGTGGCAAAAGTAGGTTTACAGTTCTTCCTCTGGAAAGTAATACACTCATCAACAAAATAATAACACAAGGCATGCTCTGTGTTTCGGGTACTCACAACTGCAGACCTACTTTTGCCACAGCCTGTAAAAGTCAACTACTCATGGGCATCTCAGGCTAGAGTCTAACTCAGGGGTCCTCAAACTACGGCCCGCGGGCCACATGCAAATACAAATATTGTATTTGTTCCCGTTTTGTTTTTTTTTACTTCAAAATAAGATATGTGCAGTGTGCATAGGAATTTGTTCATAGTTTTTTTTTAAACTATAGTCCGGCCCTCCAAAGGTCTGAGGGACAGTGAACTGGCCCCCTGCTTAAAAAGTTTGAGGACCCCTGGTCTAGCTGGTTAGAATGCAAATCTAAGAACCAGCTGGTTCCAGACCGACAGCTTTTGTCACTGATAATCCTTGCATCTGAGTCCGGTTCATATTTGCACCTGAACTTCTCACTTTCCCAGCCCTGCTGAGGTGACAAAGTTAGAGCTCTACACACCCAGCAAGATTTCTCCTCCTTCAGATCCCGACAGGATCATTCAGGTTGCAAACTTTACAGAACTGACTGATACAGGTTCTCAATCTGTGGGTCTCGACCCCTTTGGGGGTCGAACGACCCTTTCACAGGGGTTGCCTAAGACCATCCGAAAACACATACTGAATATATAATTACATATTGCTTTTGTGATTAATCACTATGCTTTAATTATGTTCCATTTGTAACTATGAAAATACATCCTGCATATCAGATATTTACATGACGATTCATAACAGTAGCAACATTACAGTTAAGAAGTAGCAACGAAAATAATTTTATGGTTGGGGTCACCACAACATGAGGAACTGTATGAAAGGGTCGCGGCATTAGGAAGGTTGAGAACCACTGATTTAGCAGGACTCTTCTTCCTCGGGGACTTGCGGAATTGGCCCCCCACATCCCCTTGTAAGGCGGTGCTTCTCCTTCCCTTGCAAAACGGGTCACCAGCACTCAGGCTAATGCACACCCAGAACCTGTGGGAGGAGAGCGTGTCCCCTGTGACTTACCACAAAGCCGTGGTCATTCATGTTCAGAATTAAGTTCTGGCCCATGACGGCCAGTCCAATCAGTGCAATATCAGCTCTGCAAGACCAGAGAGAGAAAGGAGGAAAATGTGTCAGCTCCGCTCAATCCATCCCAACTCAGGGACCCAGGGTTCCCAGCTGCTCTGCCCCCCAACTCCCTTGTGCACTTGAGAACCCAGGCCCGCAACCGGCCTGGGAACCAGAGACCACGCCCACTCGAGCGCCGCGGGGCCTCGAGTCCCCTGAGCTCAACTACACGGGCACGTAGGCGGGTATTCGCAGCGTGTGAGCCCCAGTCCATCTGCAATGACCGTCCCAGGGCCCCGCCTCCCACGGAGGGAACAGCCCGGCAGGCAGAGACGCGGGCCGTCCAGCCCCCTCACTCCCCGCCGGGTCGGGCCCTGGCTCCCCTCGGCCATGCCTGCCCCCCACCGCCCCCTTTTCCGGCAACGGGGATCCTCCCGGCCGGCGCCATTGCAAGGAGCAGAGGGCTGGGTCCGAGGGAAAGGCAGGCTGCGGGGCTGGCTCGGGGAGCTCTGGGGCCCAAGCCGGAGGCGCTGAGACCCCGGAGGCCTGGGCTCTGGGCGCCACGAGGCCGGGCTCAGGCGACCCCCGGTGCCGAGGCGACGTCGGGGGCGGCTCCGCCCACCGAGCCGACTCTCGGATACTTCCCCGACCGCCCGCGGCCCGTCACTCACTGAGCCATGGCGGCGGCGGACCCGGCAGGAGCGGAAAGAGGCGGAGAGCGGGGGACGAACTGCACCGCGACCCAGTGAGCGCTGCTGTGGCTCGCCTCCCGAGGCCACGGCCGCGGCTTTCTGGAACTGGCCAATCGGAAGAAAGGGGTGGAGCTATGCCGACACGCCATTGGCCCTCCCAGGCGCCTGTTACACCACCTGAGGCAACGGTCACGCCCACTCCCCGGAGAGACTCGGGAGAGCGCCGAGCGCATCGATGACGTCGCCCAGGGTGCGCCCCGCCTGAGAGAGCGCTGGGTGTGTCCTGACCCGCAGCGGTGGCGGGGGAAGGGGGGCTGGGTGCGGGGACCCGTGGAGGGGCTGGATGGAGCCGCCCGCGGTAGACACCACGCTGGGCCGGGGGCTCTGCTCTGCGGCTCCGTGCAGAATGATGGGTCCGGTTGGGCCGCACTTTCCAGTGTCCCAGGCACTTGGACGCCTGTTGTCCGGGTGTCCATCACTCCTTCCTCCAGGCAGCGATGGGGCTTATGCGTCGTATCGCTCAACTCCGGGCAGGGACCGAGGTGTCACTAATTCGGCATTTGGGCAAGTGTAATGGGTGCCAGGAAGTGCTGGTCCTCACACGATCCCGTGAGCGAGCTGTAGCCCTTTTTGCAGGTGCGCAGAGAGCCTGCGGGGAATGTGCTTGCTGGGGGTGTGATGGGCCGGGTCACTGAACCAGAGGCCAAGTGAGGGCGAACCACCGGTCCAGGGCATTATGAGTACCACGTCCCGCCTGCCTTCTCACCAGTCTCCTGGCGCCAGGCATCTGGACCTCAGCACGGGACCTTGCTGCCTCCAACAATATGCTTGGGAAGGAGGCGTGGCTCCACCAGTACTTTTTAGGATTTTTTCTTCTTCATATCACCTAACAGTTGCTTGCACATGAGTGCTCAACGGATGTTTAACTACAAAAGTCACACAGTTAGTTCAGGGCTAGTTAGTGGCCGAGTTGTGACTGATTCAAGTAACCGTGCAATTGGTGCTATTTCCATCACACCAATTGCACAGGTTACTTTGTCATATAGGTTTTTTTTTTAAATATATTTTATTGATTTTTTACAGAGAGGAAGGGAGAGAGATAGAGAGTTAGAAACATCGATGAGAGAGAAACATTGATCACCTGCCTCCTGCACATCTCCCACTGGGGATGTGCCCGCAACCAAGGTACATGCCCTTGACCGGAATCGAACCTGGGACCCTTCAGTCCGCAGGCCGACGCTCTATCCACTGAGCCAAACCGGTTTCAGCTGTCATATAGGTTTTAACAGATACATGTTAGCAAATGTCACCATGATAGTGGTTTTGTCCTATTGGAAGTTAGGGGTTAAACACAGTCACAGTATTTTTGAATGCGATAATGGAATGTTACTCTGAAATTTTACAATGATACCACAATCTACATTACCTTGTAAATATTTTCTTCACTAGAGATTCTTTATATAAACTTGTTCTTTTCCTTGTGTTGCTTCCATACTTGCCTGTTTTGTACCAGCCAGGCCTCACGCTTCTTTTCTTTTTACAACCCCTCCCCCCATATCCTGATTTGGGGATCATGGACTGTGGTTGACTCACTGTACGGACATCCAGGTGGGGCCAAGGTTAGAACAGAACTTCCTCCTGGGGAGAAGAGAGGTCCCTGTCTTTTGGATCCCTTTCGTCATTGCTGCTTGCTTTTTACTGGCTGCAGAAATAGAGAGCTGTGAGCAAACCCAGAAATTATTTTTAAAGATACATGCAAGGTGCCTGGCTGCCCGGAGTGCTTCCCTGAGTGGGGCAAGGAGTGAACATGAAGATGGTGAACAGGTGAGAACAGGTAAGCCAGGCAAACCAGCGAGAGGAAGCAGCTTCGTCACTGCCAGGCGAGCGCCCTGCACTGATTCCTGGTCTTAATCCCAGCTCTGCCACGACAGTCTCCGGGGAACCAGGCTGGCAGGAACCCAGAGCTCTCCCAAACAAGTCCCCAACTCCGTGTGTCAGGAAGCGTGTTAAATGTGAACTCAGGTCTGGGACAGGCCAGGAGACACATGTGTTAGTAGGACCCTAGGTCCATGGTTGGCAAACTGCGGCTGGAGAGCCACATGCGGCTCTTTGGCCCCTTGTGTGTGGCTCTTCCTAAGCCTTAGGAGTACCCTAATTAATAACAATGTACCTACCTATATAGTTTAAGTTTAAAAATTTGGCTCTCAAAAGAAATTTCAATTGTTGTACTGTTGATATTTGGCTCTGTTGACTAATGAGTTTGCTGACCACTGCCGTAAGTGATTCTGATTTGGGTGGTCTATGTACCACCTTTTGAAACAATCCTCAAAGGGTGGTCTGGGATCCCTGGAGGTGCCTGAGACACTTTGAGGGGGAAAAGGGGACAAGTTATTTCCAGTTTTCATTCATATTTGCCTTTTTCATCCCCATTCCCTCACAAGTGTACAGTGTTTCCCAGAGGCTCCGTGACATGATACAGGAGAGATTAAATGTGGAGGCAGATGTGAGAGCTCAGCCTACTTAAGCTGCATAAGCCATTCATTAGATTTGCAAAATTGTCAAAAGTACCACAGATCTCACTGAATTTCCTTTTGTTTTGGAAAAGTGTTATTCAAAAGTTTCTCAGCTTTAATTTTTTCAATGCTAAATATTGATAGGTATAACTTACATAAGCAAAAGCTCTTTGGGTCCGCAACCATTTTTAAGAGTGTACAGGGTCCTGAGACCCACCGGTTGAGGACCACTGATCCAGTCCAGCTCTCAGAGTTCAGGGCTGAGGAGACGGGCTCTGAGGGCCCAGGCTTGCTGAGTCACAGAGTGAGACACCGGAACCGCCCCTCGGGGACGGATTAGATGCGGTCCAAAGTCCCTCTCAATGAAACGCGGGCTTCAGACAGCCTCAGTGCTAGGACAGCTCGTTATCGAAGCCGGATCAGATGGCTTCACAAATGATCTGGAACGTCTTCCCTGGAAGCTGCCTGATGGAGAGGGAAGGGAATGGGTTTTGCTGCTGCACTGATTCTGGCTCCAGTTTCATTGCTTTCTAACTGTGCAATTTGGGGCAAGTTATCGAATCTCAGAGTTTCCTCATGTGTAAAACAGGAATGACAAACCTCACAGGGGAGCTCTAGGGTTCAATGAAACAAATGGAAATTTGTTTGGTGCTTAGTACCCATATACTAATTTCTATCTTTAAAAATGTATCTTTTTAAATTTATTTCAGAGATAGGGAGAGGGAGAGAGAGAAACATCAATGATGACAATCATTGATCAGCTGCCTCCTGCTGGGATCCCACTGGGGATGGAGCCTGCACTCCGGGCATGTGCCCTGACTGGGAATCGAACCCTGACCTCCTGGTTCATCGGTCAACATTCAACCGCTGAGCCACACTGGCAGGGCTAGTTTCTATCTTTTTCATGGAAAGGACTCAGAATGGAGAGACATAACTGGAGTGGAACTTAGGATTGAACCCAACAATGGCTCCTAGGCTTCCTTGTGAAACCTGGAGAGGTGGACGAGGACCTCTGCAGCTTCCTGCAAAGCCTGAGTGGTTACCCTTGACCGGAATTGAACCCAGGACCCTGCAGGCCGATGCTCTATCCACTGAGCCACACCAGTTAGGGCTATGCTTCCTCTTTTTTGCAGCGAGCCTCCCCTATCCCTTCCTACTGCCTTAGCCAGCACTCCCCTCCATGGCACGGTCCTTTTGTCTGCAATGAGGCCTTCATCAGTGCACCTGGGAGTGAGTGGTCAGGGTCTGGGACTTCTCGGAAGGCACTGACCAGGGGGCACACTGACCAGGGGGCACACTGACACAGATTCTGAGCTGGGGCTGTCTCCTCTGGCATTGATTCCTCTTCCACAAGCCGACTGGGCAGAACCCAGTAGCAAGTGAGAGGCCCGGAAGCAGATAATGCAGGAGAAGCTTCTGGAAGGACAAGTGGGTGAAACCGCCACACCCCCGCCATTCTCTAGGGCAGCGGTTCTCAACCTGTGGGTCGTGACCCCTTTGGGGGTCGAATGACCCTTTCACAGGGGTCGCCTAAGACCATCGGAAAACACATATATAATTACATATTGTTTTTGTGATTCATCACTATGCTTTAATTATGTTCAATTTGTAACAATGAAATTGGGGGTCACCACAACATGAGGAACTGTATTAAAGGGTCGCAGCATTAGGAAGGTTGAGAACCACTGCTCTAGGGGCTAAGCCTGCAGGCTCCATGAGTGCAGCGATTCCACCTCCGGTCCGTCCTGCCTCCTTCCTCCCGTCAAAAAGAGCTAACGCTTGTAAACTTCAGATTGCTGTATCATTCTGAGGTGTCATTATTAATATGACCTAAGGTGACAAGGAAACACAGCTCAGGCAAGCTGACACTCCCAGCCAGTGAGAGGCAGCACTGAACTTTAACCCAGGTCTACGAGGGCCAGCCCAGCTCTCCTAATCCGATCAGCAGGCCCAATCCCCCACAGCGTACATTACTGATGTTTAGTTGGCTTTACATGGAAAGCTAAACTGAAATTACTCTCATGATAGCTTTGAGAAGGAGCAGCCCTTGTGGAAATTTGACAGGTACAACTTCACACAATAGCTCCCTTCCAGCAGCAGGGCCTCCCACACCTCTCAACTTTATTGCGAGGACTTCCTCTCTCTGTGGGTTGGGTTGCAAGGGAAGTCTACCATCAGCTTTGTTGCAGAACAAGTTGATTGCTCTAGTCTGAGATTTGTCAAGGGAGAAGTTATGCTGAGTCAATGTGACTAAACATCTGGACACACCCGAGTTCCTATTAAATAGGCTTCTTTTAAGGCAGACGTGTAAATATCTCATCAAACAGCCAAGAATTTTTGTTCTCCTATTACTAATGTCACATGCCACACTTGGCCTTCTTCTTTCTTTGTTAAGGAGCTAACAACTGGCAACAAATACTGCTTCCCAGGATTGTTGGAAACTATAGCAACCTGCGCTCAGGAGAGCAGGGCTGGGACAAAGGCAAGCCCCCGCCCCCACCCAGAGACGGACACGGTAAAGCCAGGGCTTGCTGGAGTGAGAGCTGCAGGCTGACCTTTAGCCTTTACAAAATCCTCCAATGTTTGGCTGAGATGAATGCTTAAGAAGTCAACTCACATTACTGTTCACCTTAACCACCTTTGGCCTCACCTTAACTCCCCAAGTCCCAACTCAAAGCAGGGGCAGGAATTCCACAAAAACAGCCCTTCTCTGCAAACATCCCGGGGCTGAATCCTTTGTTGGACTTACTTAAGCGGGTGTGGAACATACTAGTTGGGGCAAATTTGAAAATCCCGACTCTGCCACTCACTTGGTGTGTAATTCCTACAACTGAACTCAAATGACTTGTTCCCATGCTCGGTGGAAAGAGCAATTTAGTACAAACCCAGAGACCATATATTCTAAAGCCAGATAAGCGTGTGTTGTGCTCAGAAAAGCTAAAAATTTAGGATTATGCAGAGACAAAGGAGTCCCTAAGGCAGTGGTCGGCAAACTCATTAGTCAACAGAGCCAAATATCAACAGTACGACGATTGAAATTTCTTTTGAGAGCCAAATTTTTTAAACTTAAACTATATAGGTAGGTACATTGTTATTAACTTAATTAGGGTACTCCTAAGGCTTAGGAAGAGCCACACTCAAAGGGCCAAAGAGCCGCATGTGGCTCGTGAGCCGCAGTTTGCGACCACAGCGGCCTAAGGGAACGTGGGGAAGCCTCTCTGCCCAACCAAAAGTGGGCTGACAAGAACACCAGCTAGAAAAGGGACCTGGGACCTCCTGACATTCTACAGCATCCATTTTGGGACAT
Source organism: Myotis lucifugus (assembly GCF_000147115.1). Lineage (NCBI taxonomy): Eukaryota > Metazoa > Chordata > Mammalia > Chiroptera > Vespertilionidae > Myotis > Myotis lucifugus. The sequence continues at coordinate 185,268 of NW_005871669.1, read as the reverse complement.
GGTGACTCACACAGAATGACCCTAAGTGAGGACCAAACCTTTGTGACCCTGGATGGGGTCTAGCTATAGAGGACAAACAGCTTCATTAAAAACTAATTCAGTTTAGGCCCTGGCCAGGTAGCTAGGTTGGTTAGAGCATCTTCCCAATATGCCAAGGTTGCAGGTTCGATCCCCAGTCAGGGACTAGAGAATCAACCAATGAATGCATACATAAGTGGAACAACAAATTGATGGCTCTCTTCCTCTCTCTCTAAAAATCAATTAAAAAGAAACAGAACTAATTCAGTTTAAACGAGAAGCCCTCTAGTTCTGAGGTCCAGTGTTAGGAAATCCATTCATCCACCCATACGAGCCACATTCTCCAATCACATTTTTTTTTTTTTATCCTCACCCGGATATTTTTCCATTGGTTTTTAGGGAGTGGAAGAGAGAGGGAAAGACAGAGAGAAATATCGACATGAGAGAAACACATCGACTGGTTGCCTCCTGCACGAGCCCAGACCAGGGTCGGGGCTGGGGAGGAGCCTGCAACCCAGGTACATGCTCTTGACTGGAATCGAACCCGGGACTCTTGGGTCTGCAGGCTGATGCTCTATCCACTGAGCCAAACTGGCTAGGGCTCCACTCACATCTTTAACAGTGAAAAAGGTGGTATTTTGATCTCCCACCTGCCTTATGCTTTTCTCGATTGCCTCTGAATTTGGGGGAAAGTGGTGTTCACTGGCTCCTTCAAACTTCCTGGACCCCCCTCAACCCCTTCGCCCTCCAATCCTGTGGTCAATGCTCTTATTTAACCTGTCGGCTGCACTGGGCAGTATCACTTCCTCCATCTTCAAACACTTAAGTGGGTGGCCAAGTGCCACTCTCTCTTCACGGGCCACTCGTCTCTGCTGGACTGGTCTCCCTCCCTGACCTCTGCCAGTCGCAGTGCTCTCAGACACAACCCCTGGTCCTCACCAGCTACCCTCCCTCGCCAGGTCTGCGCACCTGCCACCTTCATGCTGACAACTCCCACATGTGTCCCCAGCCCCAGCCTCTGCCCCCTGAACCCTAGTATATCCATTTGCCTCACCGACGACACATTCGGGTGGAAATGTTGATCTCAAAGTGAACCTGACCCAAATCCAATTCTTAATTTCGTCCCACCCCTTCAGTGTTCCCCCGTCTTCTCCACCTCAGGAGACGCCACACGGTCTCTCTGCTCAGGCACACATCCTTGGAGTCACCCTTCTCCTTTCTCTGCGGCTCCACATGCAGCCCTCAGTCAACTGTTCGCTTTAACATGAAAAGGCATCCTGACTCCGCCCACTTCTCCCCACCTCTCCTGCCTGCTCCCGCTCAGTCCACGCGATCTTCTTCGGTGGGGCGTTGGGGTAACAATGTCCTCGTTGTTACCCTTCTCCCACTTGTCCCCCAGCCTCCTCCAGTCCCCTCCCCCCTGAGCTGTTTTCCACTCTACAGTCAGCATGGTCTTTTAAAAACATACATGTGGTCATACACTGCACGACATTTAGGCCAATGACGGACGCATGTGACAGTAGTCGGCCATGCATCCTGGGTGTGTAAGTGCACGCTGCGAAGTTTGCACCGTGAAATCGCCTAATGTGGCATTTCTCGGACTGCATCCCGATCGTTAAGCGACCGTGACTATAAGATCTTGTGACTCATTTTCTCAAATCCCTTCACTGGCTTCTTACTTCTCTAAAGAATGAGACTTACCTGGGCCCTACGCCACCTGAGCCCTGGCTCCTTTCTGCCGTCAGACTCCAGTGCTCTCT
>NW_005871669.1:74681-182960 GCF_000147115.1 Myotis lucifugus | reverse complement strand
CGCTGTTCTGAATGCCCAGAAAGGAACACGAAGGTCACAGCATCGTGACTTTTGTCCTAGAAAAGTAGTATCTTCGAGAGTCAAGAAAAGTCTCTGTGTAAATACCACTCAGAGCGTGAACAATAAATGCACATGGAGAGCCCTCTGGTGCACTGGGTGTACCTTTATTATGACCTCGTTCACTAACAGTTCCGTGATGCAAGGTTACCATACACAGTTAGATAATGTCTGCATTGCACATCTAAGGCTATACAGCAAAAGAACCAGAATTAGTACAAATACAGGAACTATATTTACATTCTGTATACCCAAGCTCCAAACATCAGATAATATTTACATAATAAAACATGAAAATGAAAATCAGAAATTAATAATGTACATACATTGTTGCTGATGTGCTCAACTCCTTCACTGGGGAGAGATCAGTTTGCAAAGTCCTGGTTCAAAAAGGCCACTTATGTTCATGGGTTTGTTTAATGCACAAGGATGGTGACGTGAGAATTGAAATCTCAATGGACAAACACTTTAGAGCCACAAAGTCTAAGATGGTGCCTTCCACGTGGGAAGGCTGATGGAGCCCTCAGGCGAACTGATGCCAGAACACGCAGCGTGAAAGTAACTCGAAGACACGAAACGACACACGACAGCCAGGTTCGGCGAGACCAACCTCAGCTCGGACTTCCCATCTGAGTACAGCTACTTGGCTGTGGGTTTTTAACATGAAATTTGTATCAACTCTAATTTCTTCCTTTAAATGATTTAGCGACTTTCCCAAGATTTTATGGGGCTCGAATACGAATTTCATAAATGGCCTTTTGAACAACAAAAGCAGATAATCTCTCAGCTGATAATTCGATTCTAAGGAAACACAAATCAATGCATTCCTATCTCACACAGCAAGGGTTTGGCCACACACTTGGCTGAGTCATCCAGGGTGAGCGGCTGCAGTCCTCCGAGTCAGAGTCCTGTTTAAAGTACATTCAGCACAGCTTCTGTGAGCAGCAGCAGGGTTAGAATTCTCTTTAAGGAGCAGGTTAACAATCACATTTTAAAAAAGGACCCAAAAGGAAAGATGCAGGAGCCCAGTCAAACAAACCAACAACAAGCCCTGACACTGCCCAGGAGCACCGAGTGGCAGGCAGCACCAGGGATGCCGGTACTGGCAGGTGCCACGCGCGAGGTCAGCCTCTCTTTTTCAGTCCAATGTGCAATTAATTACAGCTGTATAAATATACAAATACCTTACAGAATTTAATTTAATTAAATAATTAGAGAACAAGCAGCAGGCAACAAAGTCTTTGCTTTGAAATATGTGCCAGGAGAAGTCATTTTACTTTTAGATCCTAAAAGGCCTTTTGCAATGATTTAATTGATTCATCTTAAAAGAGCTGGAAAATATCCAGCAAAACTCTGAGTGTCTGTGTAAGTTCTACAGAGCTGAAGGGAAAACAGATACATAAAACAGTGGTTTCCTAGTCGGGAAGATCATCTTCCCTTGCCATCAGTGAACAGTGTGCTGGAATTTAGGACCCGCCCAGCTGCCAGAGCAGCCCTTCCCGTGCCCTGGCCGTGTGCAGGGGCTGGCCGGCCCCCGCACAGCCCGGCCTGAGAGCTGGCTGACCCCCAGGCAGGCGCAGGAGGCGGGCGTGAGCACTGGCTTGGTGCGGGCTGTGAGGCCGTATTTTGCTTTGGCAGGAGACAGGAGGATGGGGATCGAGGGAGCAGAGGGTTACTTTTAACTAGCATTCATGTCTCCTTCATTTGTGTAAGGGTTTTCTGTCTTGCTTTTTTTTTTGCTTGTTTAAAGGAGTGATTTGGAAAAAAATTAAAAACCCTCAAAAGGTGGTTTCCTTAAAAGGTCAAGTTCATTCCTCAACTTTCCTGGCCCCATGGCTTCAGCTAAAGCCTCATAGTTTCTGTCAGAAACCTTCTCTCAGAACTTCAAAGTGGGGATGAAACTGTCTGGAAAGGGAACATCAACCCTGAAACTTCCAGCTCCAATTTGAAGATGGGCCCTAGAGAAAGAGGGGGTACCAAAAGGGGCTGCCTGTACCTGTCAGCCGCAGCAGAGGCCCTTCGGACGGGGAGAGCACACGAGACCCCGCATTCTCACGAGGCCTTCCTGCTTGGGCACGTGACGAACAGTTCAGTGCCGCCTATTCTAAGAGCTGACACTCCAAAGCAAAGACTTTCCAAGCCAGTTGTGTTTGAGTTAGAAGAAGAAACCAAAGTCATTTCAGTGTATCACACGATTACTCTCCCTCAGCCTTCCCCACCTATTGCCACACAGACATGGATCCTTCCATCAAACTTTGTAACAGCAGCAGCATCCATGATTTGATTCTAAAAGTAATCTTCAATGTCATTTCCCTGAAATTAGATTTAATTCCGGCCCAGGAAGCTGTCTCTAAGCACGGACAGATCCTAGATTGGGGTATACAGCAGAAGGGCATATTGTGTCCATTAAACAACACGGAAACCTCTACATTAAAAATGTTGCTTAGAAAAACTAGTAACATTACTGTTAGTGACCTATGTTTTAAGGAGAAGAAAGTTTAAAAAATCTAGAGTTTTATTGACCACTTTTCAGATAAGGGCACAGCCTGTGGTTCTGTCCTTTCTTTTATTACACTCTCCCTGACTCACTTCCGCCTCTTTGCAAGGCAATTATAAGGAGTGCAGCTGTGAGCCCTGTTCTGAGATGAGCCCAACCGGGGAGGGTGGAAGCAAGGTCTGAGCCTGCCCAGCAACTACCCCACAGAGTGCGCGGCCCCTGCCCTTGGCTGCTAAGGCAAAGCCATCCAGTTCCCCAGCACCTGAGAGTCAGCAACCCCAAGGCTGAGACCCTCAGTCTCCACAGGGCGGGAACCAGCAGATACTGTCCTGAATGCCCACGGGATGGTCAAGCAGAGAGGTCTGAGCAAGGGAGGTAAACGGTGGTATAAACAACCTAAGCCGACTAATGGCAAAGCTACTCAAGGAACTGGGGCCTTTTTTCCTCCCTGTCACTCTGAAACCCTTGTCGGCAGCTGAGAGAAAGTGTATCTTCCATGCTGGCGTCTGGAAGAGCCGACCCTGACCTGTCAGGAGACTATCAGCTTCCTCCTTCCCTCTCTGGCAACGCTTCCACACCCGCTTCCACACCCCATGGAGAAGCAAGGTGAGGCCAGCGGGTGCGCCACGAAACCCTGGGGCCAGGGCTCAGGTGGGGTCTCTTCTCTGCCCCCAGATGTCCTTTCGTTTTGTTTTTAGTGGTGGGAGTGGCTGGTTTTAATCCTGGGTCCAGAAAGCAAAGTCTGCCATGTCTGCTTATTGATGAGTATAGGGACAGGCATCACTGAAAGTCTTTTCAATCTGACAGAGATCATTGAAAATAACCACTGGGTTCAGAGTAGACTTCCAGGTTTACAAGTGAAAGCTGCATTTCTTTGATCAACAGGAGCTACATTCACAAGGTCATTACTCAGCATTACCACAATGACCATCAAATTCCTCGTCAGAAAGCGAAGCACTCCCCCTTGTGGGACATCTGTGTATGACATCACAGATTGCAAACGGGCCATCATCACCAATGCCAAGAACAGAACAGAGAGGAGGCTCCCTCCCAGATGAGCAGCACAGTTCCCAGGAATCCTACTGACCCTCCCACCCACCCACCCTACGCTCCTTGGAAACCCAACATCCTTGGCTCTTCCCTTTTGACAAGTCAGCAGCGGCCACTGCCGCAGGCCTGTTAAAAGCTCTCTCCTCTCTTCTCTTCCACTGACTGAAAACTGCATGACCATGTTCTAAGCAAGCCCGATTTCAGAGAATATACCTGTCCCATTGCTGAGCTCACCACAACCTTCTCCCTGACTGGAAACGCAGGGATTAGTGAGGGAAGAAAGCAACAAAGGGAAAAAGGTAAGCTTTTCCCTCTCAGCTTCCAAAAAGGCCAGATGTCTCCTCCCTTTGTCTCTAAGCCACCCAAGAAAAATTAAAGTTGACAGCACAAACAGAGAAAAGAAAAAAATGTATTATGTTGTCTTGAAAAAAGACAGATAGCCAAAGACAGCAGTACAGACATCAGAGGTGGTCACAGGGGGAGCGCTCATACAAAAGGAAGCCAAGATATACCAAAAATAATTTGGAGAGTCACTGGATTTCCCTCTCTCTGTTTTTTGTTTGTTTGTTTTGTTTTGTTGTATGTGTTTTTCCCCTTTTGTTAGGCCACATGCTACTAACAAGATTCTCAGCACAGGAAAAAAGAAAAAGGGTACAGAGCAATGGAGATAGGGAACAGGAGCTAGAAAAAGTGCTGGACAAGAGGGAAAAGTAGTTAAGCCACAGGATTACATACAAGAGCAACCGTCAAGAATCACAAAGAGAAACGAGAGGTAACACTTCCTTTATCTCTGGGAAGGCGCGTGAGGGTGCGCAGCAGTCGCTCAGTACTTCAGCTGGCTCGAGCCTCTGAGGGAGAGTTTCGACCTATGGGTGACAGAGAGAGAGGCCCGTTAGGAAACTGGATCCAGATGTTTCTCCCTCACAGGCCTCTTCCCCCATGAGCCCCTCCTTGGACTTCTTTCTAAACTGCGCTGCAGACCCAGGTCTCGGGCTCTCTGAACCAACAGGCTACACGGTGGTCTTCCTGCTGGGGGACCTGCAACGCAGCCCTTCAGAGGATGGGAGGCTGGTCATAGTGCTGAATACTGACTGGCAGGCGGTAAGGGCCTCCCAATCTTCCCTTTGCTCAGCCCCACAGACCCTGGCTGCAGACCCTTGAGAACAAAAAGTCAAAGCAGATCAGTTAAATGCAAATGTGACCAGGGTCTCCTTAGCTGCTCGGGACACCAGGTGATAGCTTGTGAGAAGCCGAGGCCTCGTCAGCACCCCACAACCGCACTTACACCCCTGTCCTTCCTCTATTTTAAATCTGTTTGCAACAAGACTTCCTTCCCTATTTATGCTGATGTTCCTGGGACTGAAAGCCAAGGAAGGGAACGCAGGGACAGCTTCTTACCGTATTGTGCCAGCAAGGAGTGGATTAAAGGCATATAACCAGTCACTCATGTCTTTGTCGTTGAGAGCCTGCAAAAGGACCCCACGGTGCTTTGTGCATACAGCGAAGATGTTAGGACTCTGAAAGAGATGCAGGTAGATGAGAAAGTTACGAGGGCTATGAGCAATGGGGACACCGGCCATATTCACAGGGCATACGGCACTTCGCACTGGCACTTCAGAGAGCCAAATATACAGGAGAGACACTGTATCACACAACAGAATCCAGAACTCAAAAGGGAAGGGCATGCCTGGCAATGAGAAGTCGAGAGAGGGCAGGACTGACCTTCACCATGGCCTGCTGGTCCTCGCTGTATTCCACCTGCGCTGTGGACAGGTTAATGATGCCACGTTCCACTGGGTCTTTGTCACTGTTATAGATGAAGACGTAAGGGCGACGGACCACAACAAAATGCTTAGCCCAGTTGCTGGAAAATGGCTCCTTGAAATGCAGGTATCCTTTTTTGGAAACCACTGAGCTAAAAAGGACAATAGAAGATAGGTTTGTTTCTCACAAAAAGAAAGTGATTATAGCCAAAACCGGTTTGGCTCGGTGGATAGAGTGTCGGCCTGCGGACTGAAGGGTCCCAGGTTCGATTCCGGTCAAGGGCATGTACCTGGGTTGTGGGCACATCCCCAGTGGGAGGTGTGCAGGAGGCAGCTGGTCGATGTTTCTCTCTCATCGATGTTTCTAGCTCTCTATCCCTCTCCCTTCCTCTCTGTAAAATATCAATAAAAATAAAAAATAAAAAAAAATAAAAAGAATCCTCTAAAAAAAAAAAAGAAAGTGATTATGAGCTGAGAACCATTAAAATATGTCTCACCTAGGCCAAGTCCCTCGTGTGAAAAAAACAGGACAATGATCTATTTGGTCTAGGACAGGGGTGGGCAACCCCTGGCACGCGTGCCAAACATGGCACGCCAGTAACTTTTGCTGGCACGCGAAACCCTCTCTTATAATCTTCCATTTACAATTTTTTTCTTAATATCGACTTTTTTATTTTTCAGATAAATTCAGTGTAGGTGCATCTTAGATAAATAAATAATTTTACATAACAAGTTATCTTAAAGACCAAAGACATGGATTGATGAGAGAGGGGAAGAGCAATTTCTATGCCTCTGCCTTAACTCTCCCTGCCTTCCTAGATGCAACCAGTGTTTTGGTTTCATCCACATGCGCTTGTGAATCTTTGTTCTCAGTGATGAATTTTGTTAAGTCTCGTAATAGGAGTAGCCTGACGGATGAAAGTAGTAGCTCGTGCATATCTCTGAAGGTCACGAAATATAAACCTGATGTAAAATCTCTGTCGTCAGTGATGCAGCAGCAACAGTCTCACTGATAATATCAAACGGAGTCATAAAGTTTTCTGTCGGACTATCAGTGTACATGTATACATTAAAAAATAAATGTATTTTTCATCATCATATACTGTGTTTTTGTTGCTCGAATGAATTTTATTATTTCTTCAAGGTTCTTCACATACGTACACCTTAAGAGTTATCAAGTAGGTGTAACATGTTCTCAAAAAATTAGGGTTGGCACGCAGAAGAATTCTGAGTCAGAGATTTTGCTGGTTTTGGCACGCACTCACAAAAAGGTTGCTCACCCCTGGCCTAGGACCTTATCTGCCAAAGTAACACAGCAAGAGGAGACAAAGCACCACACAGCATGCTGAGCAGGTGGGTGCGTGATGGCACAGCGGGGGCGGAAACCCAGCCGGAGCTCTCACCGGATCCATGCGCATCACACTGCAACAGAGACCTCACGGAAGAGCTGGAAGCACATTCTTCTGACCTGTTTTAATACCCAGCATCTCTGGGTAATTTAGTACTCACCCTGGTCTAATTTCTTCAATATCTGGAACAAGGTTGAGAAATTCATTTTTCCCTGCTCGGGCCAAATACGGTGTTTCCACAGTTGGGACAATTTGAAACTGCTCAAATTCTGGGCAGGGACTAGAGGCCCGGGAATTGGCTTCTGGGGTCCTTTAAAAGAGAGGTTAGAGGTTAGGGACAGCAAGAGCTTCTGTAAGGAATGCAGATGTGTACAACCACCCCACCAGCAGGAACGAGGCCTCTCCGTACACCAGGGGCCCCGCAGACATCAGGGTCAGAGAGCTCGCCTGGGAGGACAAGCTGGTGTCAGAACGGTAACTGCAAATGCCACTGGGCTCATCCTTCAGAAGTTACAAAGGAGGCTGGTCACTGATGAGCGCGTGTCACTCAGACCACCTCCTGTTCTGAAGCCCTGAACTGAAGTGTCTGGAACATGACTCCACCCCCGTTTCAATTTAGTCCCAAGGTCACACCTAGCACAGCGGCTCTCAGTGAGGACCCTGACCCAGCAGCGTCAGCTGCTCCTGGAAACCGTTAGAAATTCAAATTCTCAGGCTCCACCCCAGACCCAGAGAACCAGGAACTCTCTCTGGGTGGGGTTCAGCCACGTGGGCTTTAACAAGCCCCCCAGTGATGCACTAACATCTGAGAACCACAGCCTGAGGGACTGGCAGAGAAAGCAGATCAAGGGGTGAAGGCTGTCTCTGAATGACCATGAGGTGCACAGCTGCACGCCGCCCTGGGCCAGGCCAGATTGTACGGGAGAAATAATTCCTCTGCTCTGCAGTGTTAGTTAGTCATCTTCGGACAGCAGCCTCGTCTAATTAATTGTACTTCGTCAATTACAAAAGCCCATTTGTAAATGCCTTCCCATTCCTCAAATTGGGATGCGTCTTACAATCAGTAGTGTGTCACATTTTAGCTGGCAGTGCCTTTTCTTTCTTAGTGGCATGTAAAATAATGTCTGACAGTCAATGGCAGCCGAGAATTAATTAGATTGCCTCGAATTAATTAGATTGCCTCTTTGTTATTTTCTCCAGAGTGCTGGTACATTCAGATAGACAGCTGGATGATAACGAGGTGGGCTCTGACAGGTGAGCGTAATGAAGGAGACAGGGCAAAGGACTTTGAGGTGCACTGTACCGATGAATTCACATTAAAGTTGTCTCCATTAGTCTTACCTATACATTTTTTGTATCATCAAAAATATTTTCCCTAAGATGGGGCTTCCTATGTGGGGTATGACTGAGGAGAGAAGCAGGGTGGGAGTGGAAGGACAAGTGAGCAGGACGGGAATAAGAGGAACCAATGGTTTGGTGCAGGAAGCTAGGAAGACGTGATTATTAAAAGATGTCAGTAGCATTTTTCCAGACACTGTGACACCTAGAGAAGGCTCCCCATATTTCCGGATGCTGCCTAGGGGGCTGGTGCTGCCCTCAGCTGAGAACCACTGAGCTAGAGGAAGACCGGCCTTTTCCCCAGTTCTTAGATTAGCTTCTCGCGGTGAAACCTGGGCACCTACTTCTGATCCACAGAGTTGCTCCTAGAGTCCACCAGAGAGGGGCAGGTGGAGGAGGGAGTGAGGGTTGAGCTGCTGAAACTGGACACAGAGGGATCCCGTCCAATTGGAGAGATATCCGACAACTGGAAGCAAACAGAACAGAGCGAGTGAGATTCAGATGGAAGAAACTGTCTCTGCAATAAGAAGCTTTGGCAACCAGTGACCTCACTTTAAAAAATATCCTGCTTCAGGTTGTTTAAGAAAACAAGCCTTACAGATACATATTTTATGGCCCCTGTGTCTGTTAGGAATCATGACATTTACAAAAGAGGCAAGGCTGGCTTTTTATATTGCCACTGCCCTCCCGCATTAATTAAATGACCTTATGCATGAGCCGAGCACTTAGCACAGCAGGCAAAGTTCTAAGAATATGGCAGAGGACCTGGCCTACTGGAGCTTACACTCTAAGTGAAGAAGGCAGACAATAAGCCAGTCAACACACACATCAAGAAGTGTCAGGCTCTGGTTGGGTGGCTCCGGTGGTTGGAGTGTCGCCCGTACACCAAAGGGTAAGGGTTAAATTCCCAGTCAGGGAACATACCTAGGTTTCAGGTTCAATCCCAGGTCAGGGCATGTATGGGAAGCGACCAATCGATTTTTTTGTTTTTCTCTCTCTCTCCCTTCCTCTCTCTCTCAAATCAATAAGAACATATCCTCGGGTGAGGATTAAAAGAAATGTCAGGGAGTGATAAGTGCTATAGCAAAAAATGAGTCAGGGAAAGAGGAAGTTTCATTGTTGGCTTTACAATGTGTGGTTTACAAATTTGAACTGAAAAGGAAACATCAGTGAGCCAAGCATGGGAACATCTGGAAGAAGACGACTATTCTGGGCAAAGGAATGGCAAGAGTGCAAAGACCCCGCTCGGCAGGAATGAGCCAGAAAGGTCAAGATGACTAGAATAGAGCGAATGACCCAGCAGTTCTTTAAAGTGTTCACCTCACTCTTTGTGGAAGGCAACAAAATCTCATGCCACCAAGAACCTCAGGACTTGTTCCCTGTCACACAGGACAAATTACCCCCTACAGAATATTCCCCAAGGGATTCAGGGGAAAGCCAAAATAGTCCCCATCTGATAATCACTCTAAGAGACACAGAGACATACTTTCACCTTCAGAAGTCGGTATTCTGAAAAAATCAGATACAAGAGCAGATATGTCACGCAACCATGCTATGCCCACATCAAGCCACCTAAAAGCAGCGTACGCTGGGGACAGGAAATGTGAGCGGCTCACCTTACAGTCACTGATGCTGCCGTGCACCTGGCTGAATTCTCGGTTGAAAGTGTGGGTGAGAAGTTGCAGGCACTAGGAAAAAGAAAGGCCAGCATTAAGTTTATTTTTTAAAAAAATTGTTTATTGTTCAAAGTACTAGTATTACATATATGTCCCCCTTTTCCCCTCATTGACTCCCTCTAGCCTGCCCCCTCCCCCTCCACCCCAGGCCTTCAGCACCCTATTGTCTGTGACCATGGGTTATGCATATGTGCAGACAAGATCTTTGGTTGAGTACCTCCCACCCACCTACACTCTCTCACCTTCCCTCTGAGATTCTGCACTCTGTTCCATACTTTGATGTCTCTGGATCCACACCGTTCATCACTTTATTTTGTTACTTAGATTCCACATGAGTGCGATCATGTGATACTTGTCTTTCTGGCTGACTGACTGACTTATTTTACTTAGCATGATACTCTCCAGGTCCCTCCATGCTGTCTCAAAGGGTAAGAGATTCTTCCTTTTTACTGCTGCATAGTATTCCATGGTATAAATGTACCACCGCTTATTTATTCACTCATCTACTAATGGGCACTTGAGCTGTTTTGAGATCTTAGCTATTTTAAATTGTGTTGCTATGAACATAGGGGTGGCAGCGTAAATTTCAATGGTTAAACAAAGCTCTGGACACAAGGCAGGAAGGGAAAATCACATGCCCAAGTCACAGTGGAGCTCAGATGCTGCCTAACAGCTCTAGAAATTAACTAAGCATATAGCAAGGAGCCTGTATATGCCTAATGAAAAAGGTAAAGTGTGTGGATAAAAAAGCCATTCTCAAATCTATACAAGTGAATACTGCAACATCATAGTTTAAAGTGCTTAAGAATGCAATAACATCCCTTTCATTCTTATTTTGCTTTATAATTTCTCATTTGAATTACTGCAATAGTTTTTTTCTGCCTCTAGTCCAGTGGTTCTCAACCTTCTGGCCCTTTAAATACAGTTCCTTATGTTGTGACCCAACCATAAAATTATTTTCGTTGCTACTTCATAACTGTAATGTTGCTACTGTTATGAATCGTAATGTAAATATCTGATATGCAGGATGGTCTTAGGCGACCCGTGAAAGGGTCGTTTGACCCCCAAAGGGGTCACGACCCACAGGTTGAGAACCGCTGCTCTAGTCTCTCTCTTCATCACAAATCCATCCTCTTTTTTGCTGTCAGAGAAGTCTTTCTAAAACAAATACCCGTTTAAAATATTGCCATGTCACTCCCAAGACACTCTAAACCAAGGGTGGGGAACATACAGCCCACAGGCCATATAAGACCCTCGAAATCATTTCATCTGACCCTGCCAAGGTGTTAGGGGTGAGTTAAATGTTTGACCAAATATAGCAAGGCTAAACTTTTTTTTTAATATATATATTTTTTATAGATTTCAGAGAGAAAGGGAGAGGGAGAGAGATAGAAACATCAATGATGAGAATCATTGACTGGCTGCCTCCTGCACAACCCCCACCGGGGATTGAGCCCGCAACCTGGGCATGTGCCCTTGACTGGAATCAAACCCAGACCCTTCTGTACACAGGCCAATGCACTATCCACTGACCCAAACAGGCTAGGGCGCAAGGCTAATTTTGAAGTTGATAATTTTGCACGGCCCAAGAATGATGCTATAAATATCCAAATGCTCTTGGCAGAAAAAAGGTTCCCCATCCTGCTCTAAACTCTCTAGCATGGTATGCACGATGCCCTGGCCCATCTCCCTAACTCCATCTCATGCCCCCCACAGGATTCCTTCACACTGATCATGCAGGACGGCTAGCTCCCTCCCCTGCTCCCTCTTGAGCCAGTTCATGATGCCCTCCTGTGGAGGCCTCGCCTCTGGCTCCCACAGCACCTAGACATACGCCTCTATTATATGCTTGTCACCATTTGTATGTAAGCTAATTAAGGGTAGAACTGAGTCCTATTTGTTTCTATATTCATAGTGTTAGTGCAGGCCTTAAAACAGAAGCCCTCAAAGAAGGAAGAAAATGAAACGGAAACTGACTGATCAGCTGAGTCTCATGGGCAAATACCCAGCCAAGGGAAGGGAGTCACACCTTGGTGGCCAGCTCTTTCTCTCGGTCCACCAGGCTCTCAATGTCTGCGGAGTCGTAGCCACTGCTCTCGCTGGGTGTGATGGCACTTTCAAAGGTGGTGGTTGAGATCTGAGAGGAGATGCTGGTGGAGGTGCTGAGGGTCCCACTGCTCAGGCTGGGGGACAACGAGTCGCTCAGGGATTTGGGGGCGCTGTCACCAAGTCTCTCACGCAGCAGCAGGAAGTGGCGAGTTTTCTCCACCTAAGAAGAGCAACACTGTTGCCTCAGCAAACACAAAGCTCATTACGATTTTAGTAAGAACAATATTATGTCTCACGGTGATGGAAACCTGGAAAGCCAGGATCACACGGAGGCGGTGACGGAGAGTCTCGGGCCCGAGCTTTCATCTGAGCACCCCCGCCCCCCCGATTCGTACCTCATGGATGAGCTCCAGCTTCTCCAGCTCCCACTGGTGCTCCAGGATGAGGCTGTCCCCACGGGGCCGCCAGCCAGCTAAGTTCTCTTCTCCCCGCACATAGGCCACTGATGTATCCAAGACTTTTCTCCTCCTCCTCTGCATGCCTGAGACAAGAGGAAACAACTCTTTCTGAGAAAAATCTGATTCCAGTGTTACCTCAAAATCAATGAATAATCCATATACATAATGAACTAAGAGAGACTTGGTCTCTAGATACATGGGATTTTGTTAATAATAATTCAACCCCTTTGAATTCAAAGCAATTCTCTAAATTCCTTTTAAAAGTAAGATTTACATTATTTGATAATTATGAAGACTGCAATACAACTTGAGAAAAAGTTATTATGTTAAGTGAAAATATAGAGGCGATTACATAGTCTGTACACGATGGTCCCCAATATATAAAAATACACCCACACATACACACACCCACATTCAGTAGTTCAGGTAGAATGGCAGAGGACAGATGGCTTTACCCCAACATCTCCCATTAATTTTGTAAAATGTTAAACTGTTTTTACATATAAAAGACATAAATTCATGTTAATTAAATAATCCTCAAGGAACTCTCTGGACACTATAATTAGCTGCTATTGGGACTTAGAATCATACTCAAAGTCTTCTTTTTTTAAATCTAAATCTTACCTGTGAGCCCTGACCTCTTTCCACATATGTTCTCTAAAATGATTCAAACTCATATTAACCAAATGTTTTTTTAAAAGAATCCTGACTTTTATGCCCGGGTTGCAGGCTCAATCCCCAGTAAGGGGGTATGCAGGAGGCAGCCAATAGCTGTTTTGCTCTCATATAGATGTTTCTCTCTCTCTCTCTAAAAATCAATAGAAATATTTTCAAAAGAATGCCTAATATTAAAAACAAAACCTTTTGTCCATGTTCCAGTTTACAAACATAAAAATCCAAAGTGCTGCTTAAGGCCACCAAGCTGAAGGAACAGAGCCCAAGGAGACATCAAAAAGGACACAAACAAGTTCTACTTGATTTGTCATCTCAGCACAGGAAATTCAAATTCTAGTCTGACAGCACCTGTGAAGTGATACTACCAAGTTAACCTTGGGGCTAAGCTGGAGAGCGAAAGGGTTATGAAGTTTTCCAAACAAATTCACTCTAATACACTTGACTATTGTATAATATTCCATAGCCCGGGAACATTTTGTTTGGTAAAATTTTTATAATTGTATTGCACGTCACAAACCAAAGTGTTGTAACTCAGAAAAATATAACTCACAAAAATATAGCACAAAAATCTTCTTGTAAAATCTGCTTGGTTTCTAATAAAGTTTATATCTCGCCTACATGGGTAAGGTAGATTTTTGACATGATACACTCCAAACATATGCAAAGACAACTATCACCTCCCCGTCCATTAGCTCTTACCTGGACTACCTGTGTCTGCCATTTTGCATAAACTGAGTTCATAAATTCCAGTGACTCGATTGCTATTTAAAATTAAAACAAACAATTACTGAGTATCTTATATCACAGAAACAGGAAAATCTGACTTAAAACACTCTCTCCTCTGTAGGGACTGCAACCCGCCCTCACACATAAGTAACTTTTCCTGTTCTGAACTTAATTTTTTCATATAAGGAATCTGTTTTCATCTCAATCTTTTGAACATTTTTATTTTAATAGGATGAATAAAGTTGAATGATAAAGTTTACAATACAAATGTAAAAATGTGTCTTTTCTTACTGCAAGAGAGAAAAGTTGGGGGAAGTCTGACTAGAAAATGATAACCATCAAATTCTGGGGAGTGTGACTAGGGAGAGGTACTGAACCTTCTATTATATCAGTAATACTTATATCTTATGCTGGGTGGTGATGTATAAGTATTTACTGTATTATTCTTGATACATTTTTGTATATCTTAAATATGAATAAATCTTTAAAAGAAGAAAAATTCCCTTGGTACTCTGTTAGAATAATAATGACACTTTAAAAGAAAATTCAGTCCCTGTGAACTGTTTTGGAAGTGTTCACAATGTAATATTCCTTCCTTCCCTCTTTAATTCATCCAGTCATTAGTATTTTATTAAATGCCAACATTCAAGTCACTGCATCCCAGGTGTCGGTACCATAATGGCTTACAGGTAGTGAACTAGCCTGAGACAGCAAACCAGGGCGGCCTAGGGTTCTGCTGATTCTTTACTGGGCAAACCAACTGGAAGCTAAACTTGTCTCAAAACTTACGAGTCTGGTGACTTCGAGTAGCCGCTGGCGAGATCTTGGCGTCCCGAGAATAGAAGACCATGCACACGTCCTTGGTGATGACAGCTGGCTGGATGCAATGATCCAGCTGAAAGCAGACAGGAGCGGGCTCCATTAGATACAGACGGAGCATCTGCGACAGAGTCTGTGCCACCACATTTAGAATGCTGGTCCGGGATGTGGGGCTGGAGGATTTCAGCTCTACCAACTATTTCAACAGCAACACAGCCAATAATATCTGGTGGTGTTCTTTGCAGATGCATTTAATTTCAAAGTTTTATTCTGTAATAATGGCTAGCATACTCTTCTAAATCCTTTTATGTAGCATCTTAACAACTTTCTGAGGTAAATGCTATTGTTCCAGCTTAAGAAATGAGGAAATCGAGGCATAGAGGGGTGAAATCACTTGCCCAGAGACATGCAGGCAGCAAGTGGCAGCACCGGGATTTGAACTCAGACAAGCTGCTTCCAGAGTCTGTGCTGTTTGTCACCACTATGCTCTGTCCATGATTATAAAAGCGGGAGGCGAAGTTTTCTTAAAATCATACATTCTTTGAAGAATGGTGATTAGGGTACTAATGCTCAAGCTAAAAGAAGTCATGTGACTTTTTGATTAAACAGAGATTAGGAACAGAAACTAATATAATCAGAATAGTCAGCAAAGTAGAATAAAATAACTTGCCCTGGCCGGTGAAACTGTTTGTCGGAGCAGCGTCCCATAAGGTGGGTTCAATTCCCAATCAGGGCAAGTTTGGGAGGCAATTGATAGCTGTTTCTCTCTCTCTCAATTTCTCCTTCTCTCTCAAATTAATTTTTTTAAAAGCTTATTTTTTTAAAAAATAATTAACTTCGGATGTGGAAGGAGAAAGGACCTCAGTGGAATCTTTCCTCCCTGTTTCCTGCTCTAGTCTGTCCACTGTTCAGGGCTGCCTGTTCACAGCAATTCAAGTTCCGGTTCTCCTCACCTCTAAGTAGGCCGACAAGGTCATGTAGATCTTTTCCCCATAGGGTGTCACTCGGTTGAGAAGGAGGGAGTTATGGAGGGAGCTGTCCCACACGGCCTCAAAACGGTAGAAGGTCCTAAGGTCAGAAAGGCAAGAGAGAGTCATCCGAAAGAGCTGAAGCCACCTTAGTCCAGGTACTGTCCGTCAGTAACATCACAGAACCTATGCCAAGCAGCTCTCAGTTTACTGAAATCTAACAGCAGAGTGGAACCTTTACTCCAGGAGGAAAGGGCAGGACTCCTCCTTTTGTCCCCGCCCACCATCAAGTTGGCAATGCTCTTTTTTAGTTTTTAGTTTTTAGAGTCTGCTTCTCCTCTGCCTAAAACAAAAACAGTGAGATCAACCAAAGGGATTAAAATGAAAGGATGCGTGAGTATGAACAGAAAGTAAAAGAAGAAAGAAAGACTAAGTATGATCATCTATTAATCGAGAGCAGGAAGCAAATACTCGGTAATCTGTGGGCTGCAGTCTTCATATCACAACCCACTTCTGCTGGCCTCACCGATGTCACAAATGTATCTGGGAGAATTGCTGGAGGAAACAGTATAGAAAGCCTTGCTTCAAAGAGGTTACTGTTAGCTGATGTGTCAGTAATATGATTTTTAACACCTGAGGTAGCCAACTACTATGTGTCAGTTTAAAAAAAACCCAAACTCACTCACTTGAAAGTCAATCTTACATTTAATAACTAGAAGTTTGATTTAATTTCCTTCACTATTGAACCAGGATTTTTTCTATTCCAAAAGAGAAAACAAACAGATAAGGTAAGCAGCCCTGACAGGAGAAAGAGAAAAGCTTAAAAATAAACAAAATATTTCTCACAGACTCAGATACCCAAGTAGCTAAATGGGCCTCTACCACCACACAGGACAAAAACAAAGAAAAAAGTGAACGATTATGCAAAGCTACACACAGAGCAGCAAACCTTTCAAGCTTCTGACAGAGAGAAGACAAAGAAGACAAAAACAAAACCTGAGGTTCTCTATGAAGTGAGGGGAGTAACATTCTATTTTGCAATGTAGGAGGGGAACCTCATGGGCATAAGAATAAAACAGACAGGTTTATAAATGGAATAGGAAATAATGAAAGACTCTACACAGCATTTAGGAAGCCATATGTGGAAGTGTACACACATCAGAAAGCCCTGGGCACAACAGGAGCACAGTCTTTCTCTATTCCAGGTTTGCTTAGGTTTGGGTGGGGAACACACAGAATTAAAATAGCAGTCAAAGCAACAGAAGACACAAGCATTCTGATAAACTAGAATCTCTATGTGCAAAAAAGCAAACAGAAAATACCTAGGAATATCCTTATCAAGAAAGAGCCTGAAAAAACATAGGAAAAGCTTTTGTTAGTGCAGCAAAAGAAAAAAAAAGGGAAAGATAGAAAAGCAGAAGAAACTATACTAGTAGAGGGGTTACAATGATATGGGTCCCTCTCCCAGACATTCAATTACAGAAAATGCTGGGCAGAGGAGGGAATGTGGAGACCACCTCCATTAACAACCCTTTCGGAGGTGACTGAGTATTGGAATGGTAGGAGGTTGCTGTGGGAAACAAGTCAATTATGTAACATAAATGTAGGACTTGGAAGGAAAGGAGCCATGGCCTTTGGGAGTCACACTCTGCTACCAATATGTCAGAAAAGCCCTGTAACGTGTACACATAATACACCCAAATTGGAGTTCTGTAAGTGCAACTGTAAACATTAAATAGAATAGAAGCTCTCTGAACCGAACTCCATTTAGTAACTCACCGCATTGACTTACATTCTCCATGTCCCTAAAGTATAAAGACTGATGTCCATTTCTCACTGACCATTTGAAACTAGAGATCTCTCTTATATAACCAGACCACCTGCTCCGGAGAGGTGAGCTGCAAGCTTATCAAGTGTCGGTAATATCTGGTCCCAAACCTATTTATGTAGCTGCATTACTATAATCATCTAATTTAATCAACTAATAGGCAAATCAATAAGACATTAGGACAAAGAGAATTTCTGTTCATTGTAAATCAAAACTAAGTGTAAAAACTCAGTGGACTGTTTTGATAATGGTGAGTTGTGTAAAAAAACAGTTGTTAAATTAAGTGCGGGTGAGATCAATATGAAAGAAAAGGGAAATGATAAAATTGTAATGCTAAATGATAAAAAGTTTGAAAGATATGGGACTTATAATTTCTTCATAGGCTTCTAGTTCTTGCTCCACCAAAGTAAAAGTCACAGATGATGAATTTTTTGATGGATATGGTTTTGCAAGAAAGACAACCGGACATCCAAGAAATGATCCTACAATAAATGAAAAGGCCTTGGCTTTGCAGCAAGTGCTTGACAAATCAATGTACATTTATGTAGTTTAAATTAAAACAAAAATGTTTAAAGTGTGTATCTTTTCATTATTCTTGACTTCAGTCAACTTTTTAAGCTTCTATTGTGAAAGGTAAGCTGCTTTGGACAAAACCAAATTCGTCTCCTACAGCATCTGACTTGCTGCTGGGCCCTGTCTTCTCCACAGCCCCTGCCAGCGACTCTTACGGGCAAAACGCAGAGGCTCGTTTCTTTTTTCTCCTACCTATGCAAAACTACAGCACAAGGAAACAATGGGGGAAAATTAATTCTGGCCCAAACTTTTAATCCTGTTTTTTCCCTATTGTCTTATTTTTCTCTCCCTCTTCTCAACATAGCTGTGAGCATGTTTTTCAGGAACACACAAACACAGAGAAATCCTCTGCTTATTTTGGGGGAGTAGGGTGGGTAGGGGATGAAATGAGGATTTTGAAGTGAGGAGTGAATTAGTTTCTTCATCTACATAGAAGTCACTAATGAATGAAGACTCTAATGGGGTACCAATCAGTCCCACGGGGTGACTCATCGCACTCCGTAGGTGCCCCACCTGCTGGAGTTGTGGGAAGACTTCAGGTACTTGGCAGAGATGATATTTAGGGAGAGGATGGCGTCAACCGCAGCTTCATCCACCTCAGCCTTATTCCTAATCCGCCCTAAAAGAAATAAAGACACCAGAGCATGGGAGTATTTTAAAAAGCAAGCATCTCTTCTGTTTTATGTAATAATATTCCACATAAAAATCAATTTGAAAAAGCTGGACAACCACTGTCCCAGACAAGAGAGTATAATCTTCCTTCCACGGTTTCTTAATCTCGTCCACAGACACCGAAGGGGAGGGTCTATGACTAGAATTCAAAATGTCCATGAACTTGACAAGGAAAAAAGTTACGATTTTATTTTCATGAGCCTCTAACTGAAATTCGGCGTTTTCTTCCATTATGAAGGGAGGGAACAAACCACAGGAGAATCAGCAGTACTATGAATTCATCCCCAGCAGAAACCACAGATGTTTTCATATCACACTAATGTAAAATATCTAGATAGGCATCACTACTTTGAAATAGAAATTCAACCTGCTGCTTATTTAATGTATCAATAAAGAAGAGCTTAGGTTACACATTTGTTTAGTAGTTTAACAATTGTATTTCAATATTATATAGTTCCCCTTGTAATCCCAAGTACTTTCTACATTTAAAAACCTAATTCTGAGACTTCACTACTGCCAATGGGTTTAAGGCAACAGAAGGCTCAGAACCCCTGCCACA
Source organism: Myotis lucifugus (assembly GCF_000147115.1). Taxonomy (NCBI): domain Eukaryota; kingdom Metazoa; phylum Chordata; class Mammalia; order Chiroptera; family Vespertilionidae; genus Myotis; species Myotis lucifugus. The sequence goes on along the minus strand of NW_005871669.1, from coordinate 163,903 downwards.
TATTCAGAAGTTTATACTATTTAGCCAGTTTTTCCCTCTCATTACACCTTAATTTCTCTACTCTGCCTATGGGTGCTAGCCATTTGCATATTACACATATTCCAGACGATCTTACTTAAAATGTTTCCTTGTGTGGAAAACAGAACAAAGCCCCTCTAATCGCTCCGGAACCTATTCCAATCCTCTCCCACAAAGCTAACCCCGTCCTCTCAGATTCTTGTGTTGTGAACTCTCTTAGCACAGTCTGTTCTCATTTTGGCACTTATTTATCAAATTGCTTTGTATATTTATATGTTGTCTCGTCAAGTGAAGGGCAAGGTCACAACGAGCAGAGACTTCTAACACAGAACGATTCCACCGTACCCGAGTAAAATAATGGCTGAATCATGTATCCCTGATGGTGGAGCTGAGAGAAAGAGTAGCTTCAGGGTCAAGGCCTCTGCATTCTCCACGGGCCACATGCTCTAGTCCAGTCTCCCACACAGTCCCTGTGCCCACCAGAACCATGTGATCTCCACAAAGCCAGGCTCCGTCCTCAGCCAATGGAATGTACTCACCTACCACCAGCTCACGAACATCTTTCCAATGGAGCTCGCTTCCCTTCTCATGGACGATGGTCATTGTGATCCTTCGTTGGATGCCCTAGAGAATGGAGCAGGGCTGTGATTTAGCTGGGACAAACTATTATTTCCTCCTATTTCTGGTTTTCTGGATTGTTTGGTGTGGCAGAGGGCAGGAAGGAGAGGTATGAAGAATGGAAATGTTATCCACACTGTTACTCTAAACATTGGGGCAAAGGTCAGGGACCCAGGAAGAGTCAGGTTCTGATATGGCTTTAAGAATAGATGCTTAGACCTAGCCAGTTTGGCTCAGTGGTTGTCTCTCTCTTTTAAAAAAATATATTTTTATTGATTTCAGAGAGGAAGAGAGAGAAACATCAATGATGACAAAGAATCATTGAATAATTGCCTCCTGCATGCCCCCTATTGGGGATTGAGACCGCAACCTAGGCATGTGCTCTTGATCGAAATCAAACTTGGGACCTTTTAGTCCGCAGGCCGATGCTCTATCCACTGAGCCAAACCAGCTAGGGCAATGATTCTCTCTCATCACTGATGTTTCTATCTCTCTTGCCCTCTCCCTTCCTCTCTGAAATCAATAAAAATAAATATACATATTAAAAAAAAGAATGAATGCTTAGAATGTATGTCCCTAAGTATGAGATTCCCAGCTCCTCTGCCCACAGGTGTCAACCTACATTTCACGGCCAGATTTTTCGCTCACTGAAACCTTTATCCTCTATCTCCATTAAGATCTTTTGGCTGTGAAAGCAGTTCCCAAACATCACAAAATGAAAATTTTATAAAATGACATTGAAGCTACATGAATTATAGTAATTGAATGAAGCAAAATCTTTTACCAAAATAGCTCTTCTCTAATATATTTATTTATTTACTAGAGGCCTGGTGCACGAATTTGTGCACGGGTGGGGTCCAGCTGGCCTGCCCGATCGGGGCCAATTGAGCCGGGCCAGCTGGAGGGAGGGGATGCGGGAGGTTGGCAGGCCAGCCTGCCCCCGATCGGGGTGGGGGAGGCCGATTGGGAGCGGGGGTTGCAGGGGGAGAGGCTGCAGGCAGTTGGTGGGCTGACCCCACCCCCTGGTAGAACTCCTGGTCAAGGGAACAATTTGCATATTAGCCTTTTACTATATAGGACGAGAGGCCTGATGCACGAAGATTCGTGCAAGAATGGGCCTTCCTTCCCCTGGCTGCCGGCACTGCCTTTGCTCAGGCCAGAGCCACCTTTCTGCCTTCCCACGCTGCCCAGAGGCCCTGAGCAGCTGGGGCGGTGCGGAACGCCTGTGTAGTCGCCATGGTAATGATGCAAGCGTCCCGCCCCGCCCCGCCTCTGGCCGCTCGGCGCCTGTGTATGCAAATTAACCCACCATCTTTGTTGGGTTAATTTGCATACCCACTCCTGATTGGCTGGGGGTGTCACGAAGGTATGGTCAATTTGCATCTTTCTCTTTTATTAGTGTAGATTATTTTTTTAAAATATATTTTTATTTTTATTTATTTCAGAGAGTAAGGGAGAAGGAGAGAGAGACAGAAACATCAATGATGAGAAAGAATCACTGATCGGCTGCCTCCTGCACACCCCCTACTGGGGATCAAGCCTGCAACCCAGGCATGTGCCCTTGATCGGAATCAAACCTGGGACCTATCAGTCCGCAGGCCAACACTCTATCCTCTGAGTCAAACTGGCTAGAGCTGTATAATATATTTATATGTAAAAGCAAGAGTATACATATATAAGCCAAAGTCTGTGGAAGAAATTAAAAACAAGCATATTAAAAAGGAAAATAAAAAAGAACAGGACAATGTCCCACTACCTCCACATCCCTTAGAAATGGAGAGGAAAAGCAGAAAATCAGAGTTATAGTTCTTATTCTAAACTTTTGTGTGTGTGTGTGTTTCCTCCTAGGTCTCTTTTGCTCCCTCATTAGTACCTGGTGAAGCAAAAATGTCCCTTGGCAGGGCAAGCCTGCTGTATGGTCCACCACAGCTGGGATATACCTGTAACAACAGAAATGCAAGGAAAAGAGTGAGACAGACGCTCAAGCTGACTAGTGCTACTTCACCACAGGTCTTCCCTGGCTGCTGTCCCCCGCTGGTTTTTGCTTTTCTAAACTCCGATCCATGTTTTTGTCACCATTCAGGCATTTAATCACACGGTCATTCACATCCAGTAAATGTTTCCACATGTCTATATCTCTTCATCCTTACTAGACTTAAGTGCTCACAAGACAGTAATGTCTTTTGGCTCCATCCCAGTCCCTTGCATAACAGATACCCATAAATAATGCATATTACAATAGGGAGTACAAGGAGACAGGAGATCATTTAGATTCTACATCATGTTATAAGAATCAGAAAGAAATTAACGGTAGAAAGCATGACTGTAACTACCTCTCCCTCATAATGCAAACCATAATCACATGATGGATCTGTCTATAGGAAGTCACATTCCTTAAAGCGATGTCTCTACTGACAACTACACACAGGATCGACAGCTGCAGACCTCACACACAGTGGGGACTCAGTAACTGTTTCACAGAGATGAGCGTGATGGTGGTGGTACTTAGCATTATACACAGAGGCTCATCAGGATAACATTCATCCCCTACCCTCTACATTAGCTAACACAGCCCCTTGCCTCTATTTCAGGAGGGGGATCTTTTTTGTGTGTTTTTCCAAGAGCATTTTAGAGAAAACGATAACTGATATTTACCACTTGCTCTAATATCGCTCATACAGAGAAAGTAGGCTGATGCTGATCATTTTGATCTAGGACAATGGTCCTCAACTGGGGATGTTTTGGTCCCCCAGGGATGTTTGGCAATGTGCTACTGGCATATAGTGGGTAGAAGCCAGGGTTGTGGCTAAATATCCTACAACACACAGGACAGCCCCTGACACCAGAGAATTAACTGGCCCCAAATAATGGCACGGTTGAGAAATCCTGGTTTAGGGAAACACCGTCCCCCACCTTCTCACTGAGATTATTAATGCAAGTCTTGACCATATTATGAGCAAAATGCTTCTCTCTTTGCTGCTGATTAAACTCACTATGTAGGTTGTCTTCCCTCCTAACAAAGTGGCAGGCGCCATGACCTTGCTGTTGCTAATCAGAAGGCAAATTATTACACTAAGTAGTCATTTCTCTGACAAACGTTTGATTCAAAGAATAATGGCAAGACCACCAACATTCAATTCAAAACTGGAATTTGAAAGTGACAATGAATCATGAACAAGAATAGAGGCTCAAAATTACATTTTCTAATTTTGAAAAACTTGACCTTATTTAAAAGTTTAGAAAGTTGGACTTACTCTCCTGTAGGCTCCAATTCACTGATCTCAAACCAAACCAGAAGATCATACTTGCTCATGCTCTGGCCAAGGCTGGTTTTGCTCATGGTGTTTAACTTGGTGGCTGGAACTTTTAAAAAAGTTTTAGAAAAAGTCAAAATCTGATCCAAGTCTACTTAGTAAAGTATAAGCTTCTCTAATGTCAGACTTCAAGGACACACTTGGGAAAGGCAACGAGAGTCAGGGGATAGATTTCAATGCGGAAGACCCAGAGAAACGCCAACATCAACTATGTCAGGACCTCTAAATTCAGAGAACAAGAAAAGGGAGGGTCAGTATTTTTCTCCCTTTCAACAAATTATCCAACGATAAGAAAATAAGTTTCGTCCGGGCTGGTCATTCAGTGGTAAAACATTGGCCCTCAGACTGAAGGGTCAAAGGTTAGATTCTCCGTCAAGGGCATGTACCTTGGTTGCAGGTTTAATCCCTGCCCCAGTAGGGGCACGAGTAGGAGGCACCAATTGATACTTCTCTCTCACAAAGACGCTTGCACTTTGTGGCATGCGGAGCAGTAGCATCATGGGAGACAGACCTATCCTCCAACCCAGTGGTTCCTGAACCTCCCTGCCCATGAGAGTCACCCGGGGTTCTCAAACATGCAGAGCCCAGGCACCCCAGGCCAATTAAACCACAATCTCTTGGGGTGGGACCCAGTCCTCTGAGAGGTTTGAAACTCCCCAGGTGATTCCAATATGCAGACAAGTTTGGGAAGCACTGGTCTGATCTCTAAACAGGATTCTGTAAATCTCTTGTTATACATTTTCTTCAGATTTAAATTCCATATTCTTAACTGAACTGATTAAATACATTAATCAAAACCCAGTATTTCCAAGAATTTTAGATTCTACATAATGGGCATTTTGAAACACTGTGTAGAAACTCTAAACTCTGGCAATACAAAGAGAGTTCTCTGCTCAGAACATGGGAGCACTGGAGTGAGAGTCCAGTGACTGGGGATCGAATCATTGCCCAACCATTAAAGAGCCATGTAGCTTTGGCTGAGTCACTTAATCTCTATGAGTCTGTCTCCTCTTCTATAAAATGTAGATCATAATATTTCGCCTGCTATCTCAGAAAGGTATTATGAGGATCCACGACAATGTATCTGAAGAGGCTTTCTGAGTAACACAGCGCTATTCATACGTGTAGCCTGTCAGCATTGCCCACCCCGCTGACTCCCATATGAATTGGTAACGCTAGTCAAGAGGAAAGTAGGGTTAATGATTCTGACAGTCATCTAAGGGTCAGGAAGCAAAACCAGAAGCATTAAAAACCAAAACCAAAAACATGTACTAGTAAAAATCTTTAAAAATACTATTGCAAAGACACCAAACAAACAAATATAAGGAGCCCTCACCCCCAGGGTGGAGTGAAAGAGGCACAGGTAGACAGGGTGCTTCCTGAAATCTCTCTAAGCAAATGTGACAGGATCTCGTCAATGTGCTCAACTCTGCAGTCAGTTCAAGTAGCAGAGAGGTCTGTTTCACACAGAAAGCCAGGCTATGGGACACACCCCTGAGGTTATACATCTAAGGCAGAGCTAATTTACCTACTAACCATCTCGTTTAGGTACCCTCTCGCTCTGGCAGCTGGGAACTGGCAGAAAGAGAAAAGGCGGCGGGGGGTCCGCCCCATCCTGGAAGGTGGCAGCAGCGGAGGATGCAAGCACACTGGCGTGCTCAGAAAATGTGTCCAACGCATGCACATTCACATAGCCAGACACGAGAAATCGAATCAGCTCAATCTTTCTCTCAGGGTCTGAAGGCAGGATGGAGATGAGGAGGACAGAGGTGGAGAATGAGCACAGGGAGGGATGGGAATGTGGGCAATGAGGAAAAGAATGAAAATAAACAAAGAAAAATCAAAACATGATAAATGAACATGCAGGATAAATTTAGTATGCAAAACAACGCCCAGCCCCTTGACAGTTATGGGGAGTTACATACAAAGTGGAGAGATCTGGAAACGGAGCTTATGAAAATTGACAATAAGACCAGAGAACTGGCAGGAATGGAGTCCTATTGTTTCTTACTGCTTATTTTAAGTCAGGAGCCAAGAATTCCACTTCTGGCTAGATACAAGAATGTGTAAGGATACATAGAAAAGGAGCAGGAATTTGAATATGATTTTTGTTGGAGGAGTCATTCAGAGTAAGAGATGTATTCACACACAGAACATCATGCAAAGCACGCAGCTAGCGCTCACCTGGCTTGGAGAGTGGCATGGGCGGAGGGAAGAATCGTCGAGATGGCTGAGGAGGACTGTGAAGGAAGGAAGACCAAGTTCTTAAGAAAAAGAGTCCCATGGAGCCAATAATGGCATGTTTAAGTGCCCTCTACACACAGATGGTTTGTACTTTCAACTCTAGCATAGTATCAGATACCAGACATAACTCCAGAGTATAACTGAGGCTAAGACATTTTAATAAAAGTCCCCTTCTAAGTCTTAGCTAATAAATGAAGTAGGAAAGTTGTTCTGTTAACACTAACACTCTGCCATCATCCCAAAGTCCCCACCGTTGCTCTCCTCACCAATTTTGATGTCTCCACTTAGAACTTATGCTTCATAAAGTTCTGGGCCTTTAGGAGCAATTATACACAATTTCATGGTATAGCCCTGTCACTTCAACTTTCGGTCCTATTCAAAGTCTCTTCCTACAAAAAGATGGTACTCAAGGCCACCTGGGCAAAATTCAATGTGCTCTACCTACAACTAGTGATTAGGTGGCGTAGAAAAAAAGGTGGTGACGTTTCCAAAGAGAAAACATCGAGTAACATAAAACTGTTATTTAGTTATCTTAATCCCTCAAAAGATTTCCTCCTTTCCAGCAAGTGACAATAACAACGATAATAATATCAACAAAAATATTTGCTCATCTGGCCCAAACCTGTTAAGATCCTGTCCTTGCAGGTGAAGTGGGTGCTGTTGATAATGCCCGAAGACTTCAAATACTATAGGCTTGGTTTTGATGTATTCCACAAATGATTCAGTGACTTCCACTGCAATCTAGTAAGGAATAAAGCCAAATTAGATTAAGGAAAGATTTATTATAATTCGAGGCATTTTTGCTGCAATCAGAACTTGAGCACTTTTGAGCTGGGTATGTGCTGGGTATTTGACTCTGCCCGCCTCCCACAAGATAAGCTAGGGGCTCCTCTCTGGTTTTCATTCTGGGGTAACTTTACTGAGCTTCAGGCATTTGAGACCCTCCACCATCTGCCTGAACCGATCTCTGCCCCCGGCTGCTCTCCATACATTTGTTTCCACTTAATCAGACTCACCCACTCTCTCCTCTGTTTCGCCCTTAGATGGCCCAGGCTGCAGTCCTGCCTGCAAGGCCTTCCACACCTCCATACCTCTAAGTCATTCCTAGACTTCAAGGCTCAGCTCAAACAGTAACAACAATAAGGGAAACAGGGCTGTTCACCAGGTGCCAAGTACAATGCCAAGTCTGACCCACCTTTCCTTATTTATACTATATTCTCCAAGAAGTGCCCTCACCTCCTTTCCATACCCAACTATCCCCCCGCAACAAAAAAAGTAACTCAAAGTATCATGGAAATAACTTCCCCTTCTCTCGAGTCCCACTGCATTTCATAACTATCTTTCTAATGTCTCTAGATCTTGTTACTTAAATAAGCATTTATTTCCCTATCGGAATTGTGAGCTCTTCAGGAATAATCTGTGATTCACCTGTGCATTCCCCAGGGTGCCAGGCACAGTCCTTGTGCGCAGTAGCCAATGTTTATTGGATACATGCATGCTCATATTTATACAATTAAACATAAAAAAGAAAATAGTGTTTTGTGTTTGCTTGTTCCACTTCTGGAGTTGTCGTTTCCCCTCGTACTTTAGAGAGTAGATATGTCAACAAGATGATGAGACCGTCTCATGTAGTAGTGAAGACCCTGGAGCCAGAGCAACATTTCTGTGCCTTCAAACCCCGCCTCCACCTCTTCCTAGCTTTGCAACCTGGGTGAGTGGCTTTAACTGCTCTGTGCCTCAGTTATCACAGCTGTAACATGGGGATTACGACCAACTATGGCATAAATGTGAGGATTAGATGAATTAAGACATGAAAAAGCACTCTTAACAGAAACTGACACAAAATAAGCTCTCGGGGAGTGTTGGCTATAGTGATGAGGATGATGCCTTGTGAATAGAGTTATAGTGAATCTTCCTAGAGGAGATGGAAGGTCTATTTTCTTACTCCACTTATGAAAGAGCTGTAAGGAGCATTAATGGATCATCATAGTATCAATTGCAAGGAAGACAATCTGAATCTTAGTTACAAAGGTACTGAATAGTTTTTATCTTACTTGCAACTGAACAATATAAGTATCTTACAGTTTAAAGGACAATAAATATATTAACTTTAACAAAACTCATACTAAAATGCTTACTTTCCTATGAAGGAAACACTAAAAACAACTCACTACATTCCAAGTGATGGAAAATTTTATTGGCAGATGAACCTGGACAGGATTCGCGGGGCCCTCGGTAATTCACAGGCCAGCTGCTCTGTCCTGGAGGATGAGCTCAATACTCTGGCCACTCCCTCCATTGTCTATTCCCCCACAGATTCCCTCGCACAGCCGCTCTGAGAAAGCCCAAGGGAGCCCACACATGACTGCCTCACACCAGCCACTTCAAGGTACCACAAACCCACAATACATCTGGCAACATAGTCCATGTCACTTACATTCTGCACATGATAAAAGCCCAGAGGACTTCCTCTGCCGTTATTTTTGAGGGGTTCAGTGGAGAATGCTTCATCATGGCGATGCAAAAAGCTTAATGGGAAAATAAGGAGGAGAATGTTTCATTAAATGGTTTCATCAGGATCTATGTGGTAACAGCTCGACTTGGATGGTATGGAAACTGCCTACTTAAGCAGAGTTTTTAATTGAGCAAGTTATTTACATATCCTTGTCAAAACATTTTCCTTATCACTCAGATAGTATTTTACACTTTATTTCAAAAATGATTGAAAATTACCTGACCCTGATCACTTAGCTATGTGGACGTATATGCAAGAATGCCTTAGAGAGTGTGAAGAGTGAATTCAGTGAACTCCTGTTCCTTTGTGGTTTTTCACTGAGAATAAAAATTATTAAGTTGTTTTGTGTAGACAAGATTTGGCAGGTTCAAGCTTCTACAAGGTAGTACTACAGCCTGTGGATGGCGTACTTGACTAGGAGTCTCTCTCAGACCAGCTATGAGTAGATGCAAATGCCACCTCTTGCAAAGAGTCTGTCCTGACTCAGGGAAATAGTTCTGTGTCCCCACAGCACTAGGAATGTATTTTCTCAATAGTGATGATTTCACTGTTTGTAATAATGTATTTATATGCCTGTCTCCCCAAAAGACAGTGTCTCCCACAGGGCTTGAGATATATAAGATACTCCTGAAAGATTTGTTGAATCAGTGGGCTATGTTTATTTGTTCTCACAAATAGTGAGGTTTTATTGTTCTCTTTCCCTCCCTATTATAAGTCTGAAATAAAAATCGAAGAATTAAAGCATCCTCAATACAAGGATTTAGTGCCAGATAGAAATATGCATCAAAAGGACATCCCACATTGCTCTAGCAGGTTTGGTTCAGAGAATAGGGAGTCGACCCGTGGACTGAAGGGTTCGAGGTTCAATTCCGGTCAAGGGCACGAACCTCGGTTGCAGGCTCGATCCCCGGCCTTGGTGGGGGCTTGTGTGGGAGGCAACCAGTTGATGTGTCTCTCTCACATTGATATTTCTCTCCTCTATCTTATGTCATCCCTTCCACTCTCTCTAAAAATCAATGGAAAAATATCCTTGGGTGAGGATTAAAGAAAAAAGAACATCTCACACTCTCCCAAGAAAAAAGGGAAAAAGAATGCTTTGAATAGGGGGTAGAGAGAGGACAAGGAATTCCTTGCCTTCCACATTAGTTCACTGAGCCTGAGGACTATACATGGTACCCACCAGAGGTGGGATCTCTGATATGTACTCGTCCAATGCTCTGCTTAGAGCAGGTGAAACCATGGGTGACAGGTGAAGTCTACAGCTGTGTCTTCCCTATGCAGGCCAAGTGAGAATTTATAGAAACCCAAAAAGGATCTGCGTCTTCTCTCAACTTGAGTCAACCTGCCCTTTCCCCCAGAGCTAACGCCAGCGCACATGCTGCTCTTTTTAGTAGGTTTTAGGACAAAAGTCAACATACCACTGTCATTCAGACATCAGTTAACCAAGTAGGTTTTTTCCATAAAATACATCAGTTGCTTAACTAGAATAGTGAAAGTTCAAAAAAACTGATTTAAGGCTCTTAGTGCAAATATGTTAAATGGGCAAAACCAATACCAGATGGATAATATTTTAACGATTATTAGTGGCTGACTATGTAGTAACCACATTTAATTCAGGACTTGGCTAAATGCGATGTAAAAGCAATGCTTTATAACTGCATCAGGACCCCTGGGAAGGCCACATAATGAGGGAGTGGGATGGCAGACTCTGAGGCGGCCTTTTGGTGGCACCCGTGGCAAACTGGGCTTCATTCTTGTGTGGCCCTTCCACATACTGCAAAGATACGTTGATGCTTGGGGGTATTAAAACTTAAGATTCTCAAAAAAAGCGTTTTCCTAGGTAGGTCGTGAGAAGAGAGCACCTATAATATAGAGTCAAGAGGATTACAGGATAGAAAAAGCTTATAAGTGGAAGAGAAATGAAACCTGTCACATCATCTCTACATACTACCTTTTTTTTAAATTGATGTAAAATATTACTGTTCATTATGTTATTTAAATTTTCGTTTCCCCAAGTATTATTAGGCATAATTGGCGACTAAATAATTCATTGCTTTAAGGGAGGGACAGAGGAAGAGAGAGAGGGAGGGAGGGAGAGAAAGGAGAGAGGGGAAAATTAAAGTGAGAGAGACACATTTATTGGTTGCCTTCCACATGCACCCCGACCATGGGCAGGGATCGAACCTGCAACCCGGATATGTGCTCTTGACCAGGAATAGAACCTGTGACTCTCTGGTCCACAGGCCAATGCTCTAACCACTGAGCAATGTGGGCCAGGGTGAGATTTGTTTATTAATACCACATTTCAGCATGAAGAGCATTAAAAAGACTAATAAATAGGTGTGTCTGGACCAGACCCTATATTCCTAGCAGAGAGCGATGGTCCACAATATAACCTTTTAGCAGGAGGCATGGCCACACCCCACCCCACAATGTACTCTGTTTCCTTCCATTGTAGGTTTCTGGTTCTTACTCCCATCTTGAGGGAAGAAAGCATTTTATTTCAGAGACTGGTAGTCGTCATTTCTCAGGAGTGTTAGGGTCTCACAAATGTAAAGCAGTCTACAGAGCACAAAGGACGGCATCCGGGAGGACAGCTGGGTAGGCAGAGCGAAGGGACGGCTTACTTGAACTGACAGAAGATATCTGCATACTCTGGGAGGATCCCACTGGCCTGCAGCACTGTCACACGGAAAGTGAAGGCACTGCCCAGTTTCAGGTGGTTGCCAATCTCTTCAGAAAACCCTTCCATGACCATCTTCCCATCCAGCAAAGTGCTTGACTTCAGATCTAAAGAGGATCAAACGAACACACACCTGGTTCAAACAATGCACAGATCACCCTTCAGTGAGGAGAGAGCAGGGCATTCTTTCCATTCCTAGTGAATGAAAGTGATTATCTCATCGGTCAATGCAATGGTCAATATGTTTCCCTCTTTGAAAATGTTCCCCATCACAGTACACTGTGTCTACGCACCCAAGTCATTCATTCGATTGATTTCTTCTGGAGGACTGATGACCTCAGAACTCTGACCCTGTCCTTCCACAATCCTCAGCTCTTCCAAGGACAGACCAGAACGAGTCATTGCAACGGAAGGAAAGTCACTCTGAAATCAAGGCAGGGGGAGGTAGATGAAGTAGTATAATAACACATTTCCCCCAGTTTCCTTTCTTTTGTTTATTTGCCTAATGACTAATAGTGACTGTAAAATTATATGGATTAAGAGCTGCCTTACAAATGGCAAAATAAATATTGGGCCTTTACCCTTACTGTTGTAATCCTTAGACATGTCCCATATCCTATTAAACACCCTGTGGTTACCTATACTTTTTAGTTGTAGGTAAAAGAATTGTTGTCCCCCAGTGCTGAACATCCTTTTTATAAACCTGAGTACTTCTCCTTCCATTAGATTTTTCCTCTTCCTGGAAGGTTTCTCACCTGATTAAAGTACTCGTTATCAAAAGATATTTTAGCTGTTCCTGACTGTCGAATTCCAGAGCCATAATCAGGAGCTTCTTCATCCGCTAGGTAGGGAAAAAAAAAAAAGAGAGAGAGAGAAAAGCAAAGATCAAATGAGACTACATATGAGGCAGAGGGGGGACGACTCTTACTGGATTATAAAATAAATAATGAAGTAGTGGAGCCTTAGGTTCCGAGAACTTTGATATAAGAGGAGACACCAAAGGACAAGTCCTTTTGTTTAAGAAAGAGAAAATAAGACCTAAGCAATAAAGTCACAAGGGCTGCTTCCAACTCTACTCAGGTAACCTTACCAACTCCCTTAGCTCAAATGAGCAAAGAATCAGTTTTATTCTTGATATTGTTCAGATGCCGTATCTAAAATACTGATCTCTTCACTTGGCAAGGTTATATTCAATAATACTCAATAAATATTTCAAAATACTAGACTGTACTTGTGAAGACTTCCCTAAACTCAACAATGGTGAATATGTCACAGATTTCCATGGGTAAAGGTGAAAGGTCACAGCATAGCATTTAGAAATTACAACAGAAAAATTATAATAAATGGCCACATTCGTCCTCAGAATGGAGGCTGGATCATGGAGAAGCCTAAGTGACCGGCTGACTGGCCCACCACCAGGGGGCACACGCTCAACGTAGAAGCTGTTGAGCTGTGGTGACTTGGCAGCTGTGGGTCTTGGGTGATGCACCCGGAACCAGAGAGGAGGGAGCCTGATTCTGGGGTGCATCACCTGAGATCCGCCCTCTCACTCCGGGACCCCTCGGGGGATGTTGGAGCCAGTTTCAGCCTGATCCCCGCAGGCCAGGCCGAGGGACTCCACGAATCCATGCACGGGGCCTCTAGTTACAAAATAATAGCTAAGGGACAGAAAGGCCTAGAAGTACCCTTAGAGAAAATTAGACAAAAAAAGTACTGAAAGTCCTTAGTTACTTCTCAGGCAGTTAATACACATTATTTAAAATGCAAGTGACTTTTATAAAGTTAACCCAAGAATTGTCTTTCACGTTAAAGGAAATCCCTTTATCCCATTATTCTAAAATAGCAGTAGCCCAGACTAAAGAGAACCTATTTTTGATACTTAGTAACAACAGTTAGAAAGGAAGCAATAAAGGCTTTCTCCAAGACAGACAAACGCACTGCAGTCTGTACGTGCAGCTGCAGTGTGACCCTGCAGAACTGGCCTCTCTGTCTCCAAGCAGAGTCCACAGCTCTGTTTCAGAAGAGGGTCACCTACCTGCAATGGCCTGGACAGCCACACGCAGAAATCCCCGCACTTCACCCTTCTCACTGACAATGGCCACCCTGTGGATCAGGGGCACGGGATACAGCAGATTGCTCAGGTATACAAATGCCCTAGAGATAGAAACCGGGAGACACAGCTGAGCATCCCACCGACAGAGAAGCTGGCTGTCAGATTTATCGAAAATACCTTTATGAAACTGAGCTGGCTTTTAGGCTCTGTCTGAAGGTTACCTCTCTCTCTGCTCTGTATTCTCAGACTACTTCCAATTCTTTCTTAGCGCAGATAATATATAAACCAATGCAAATGCTTGGTAACAGCTGACAGAGACCAATTTACACCAAATGAATCACGCCCTATAAAAATTACTACTGTAGGTAGAAGAGTAACAATTGGAAGCAGACTTTCAAGATACTGGTCTATAAATAGTGCTAAGGGTGGGGAAAAGGGAGCCCATTAAAGAGCGTAACCTTTTAATGTAAGAAATTATAAAGAGGTTGGTTTTGTTTTTCTCAATAGATAAAACAGAAATCAGGAGACGAAAAAGGCCAAAGAATGTGACTGAAATATAGTTAATAGGTCTAAAATAGATTTCAAGTCACAGTGTTATGGGTCTTTATTTTACTCTAAGAAATGACTATTATCTTTAGGCTGGGTTACAACACATATGGGTGGAAAGGCTATGTAGCAGAAGTTTTTGAGTAGCCAGTTTATAGGAAACTCTGGATGGGAATGAAGATAAATGCCCAGGGAGAAGGCAGCTAAAGGTTGCTTTTTTACTCCTAGGTCCAAAACCTAATTCAGAAATGCATATACAAAGGTAAGTTACAGACCTAACATTTTCTACTTCAAAGAAACTGGCAAAGTCTGATCACATTTGTATTCTTTTTCCTTCTTTCATCATTTTGAGACTATTGATTTTTTTTTAAGTAATAAAAACTGGTGACCACAAAACTTGAGAGTGTTTATTCCCATTAGTGAATGGAAAATAGCATCTAGTTCCTACTGTTACTCCTGCCTTCCCACTTGGTACATGCTGATCTTTGAACACAAGACAAGACAAAGAGTAAACATTTGCATCAAGAAATCAAACATAACTAATGTGACACATATGTCTGCTTGCTTTTATTTCTGCTCTGAAAAATCTACTTTAAGACAAAGAGAAAAGGAAGATGAGTGGATGTGTGGGATTTCAACTCAAAGTAATGAAACAATTCTGAAAATAGAAAAAATACACCACAGAAAAACAAATGTTAAAACTTTAAGAGCATAAATGAAATATGAATGAAAAGTATAACAAAATAACAACAAATGAACATTAAATCAGGTCAAATGATGTCTACTTCCCTTTCAGTCTGCTCCAAAGGTGGGGGAGGGCAATGCTAAGAAACAGAGGGTTAAAGCTTTGTTGCACAAAAAATTAAAAACTGAAAAGTCTTCTTAAAAAATTACAAACAAGACTCTCAAACATCAACTACTGTGATAGAATTTAAAGACTAAGAATTTGGCATAAGGTACCATATGGATAATTTCACTTCCAAAGTCAGTATACAGACAAGATGACACTCATTTCTTAATGGCATTCCAGCCAGACGTGCCCACTTTCAAAGCCTTGGCCATAAAGAACCATCGCACATGTTCATCTCCTGCCTTTAATTCCACATCTTAAGGTCTTATCCCAAATACCAATCTCTCATGATAGGTCCCCCCAATGTTATATGATCTCAGTAACACATGAGTCCAGCACTGCTTAGGATTTACATTTCTTTCTGTATGTGATTATTTAATTTGTCTGTCTCATCCACCAGACTGTAAACCCATTAGGGTAGGAACCATGTCTGGTCTTGCTAGCCACTGGTGGGTGATCGAACATCTAAATATAGTATAAGTAAATGGGAAAAAGGAATTGTCCTCTGTCTTTAAGTACAGGTAGAAGATTTTCCAGAAAAATGGTTTCCACCAGAGATAGAGAAGCAAAGCCATCCAACTTTATACCAAGTTGATTTTTCCAAGCCTTACTCACAATGAACACTGACTACATAGAACATGTTTAGATTCTTAACTCTACTTAACTTGTATGGTTATCTTTTTATACTTAAAAATAGCTACTCAAAACCAGGAACTCCTGTTTTTAATTTTAAAAAAGCTTACCACTTGAAGGCACAGCATATCATGTTCACACATGCACATTACATAAAGTACGGTTTGAGTACACATGAAACACAAGACTCTCCTTTCTTCCTATGGCAAAGGCTATCCCAAATGTGGAAGAATGGAAGTATTGTTATAGATGTCTCCTTTTAGAGAAGAGAAATCTTTAATTCTATGTGAGTGGCAGTCAGTATCAATGCTGTATAAAAACTCAATGGATATTTTGAACTGGTATTTTAATAATTACTCCATATTCTTGAGAGTCCTTATACTCTGACCTAGCAGACTGAAGGAGAACAGGGATGAAAGAGGAAAAGATATAAAAGATATATGAGCAGAAAGTTCTGTGAAGTTATATCAAAAAGGGAAACAAATTTTGTCAACATAAAGATAAGAAAAATCAACATGATTATGGTTCTGGTTACAGAAAGAATGTCAATTCAGATAATGAGATCACAGAATAACCATCCTTTGCTCCCTTTTAACCCAGAAAAGTAGCTTAAATATTTTACATGTCATCCCAAATTATGATGGATGGTTCATAATATCCAAGCATGCCATAAGAGAATAGCTAAAGGGACAAGCTCTTTTTATTTTCATATAAAAATTTACTGGAGGCAGCCAAAGAACAAAACTTACAAATGGAATTTTCACAAGAAACTGGAAATTTTTACAAGTGAATTGTATTTGCAATTACATGCCAATAGATAAACCCAATCCTGTGAGTCAAGAACAGGAAAGAAGTTACTCCCCATGCATGCACAATGACCATTCTATAACTAGGGGATGTTGCACTATTATAAATTGTTTGCAGATGAAAAATGCAGGCAAGAGTGAAAATAAAGAACTATCCTTCACTTTACTGACTGCTGTGATTTCACTTCCTCCTCTAACCTCTTTCTTGCAGGCCAAAGTTAGTTTTAGAACCTGGGAACCCAAACAAATGGAAAGGTCAATTCCTGAGTCATAGCTCCATAAAGATTCCATTTGAAAATCAAAGTAGAGTTCATTGCTTTCTATCTTCACTTAAATCTGATATGATTAAAATGAATAAAACTATAGAAAAATAATACATATATCTTAAGCCAGTAAATTTCACATTAAATGGGCTTGTGACTTGAGTTTTCTAAACAATTGACTCACAATACAAATGCTTTTGGGTAGCACTCTTAGCCAGGATTTTGCCAGTGTGGATGGCAGAATCCGGAAGAGGAAAAAGGGCGTTAAGGCTCTTTTTTTCCTCCCTAACTCTTGGGCTCTGTGAGAATCCGACAGGCCTCAGTCTAGGTAGCCTGTCCCAAGTTAGGACCCAGGCTCCTCCTGACTATCAGGTCAGTGTTCTTCCCATCCTCACTGTGCGGTGGTGCAGAACTTAAGTGAGCAGAGTTAGAAGCTGAGCAACTGGCACCAGGACCAAGCCGTTTATGGACAGAAACTTGGTTCTGTCCAAACTTCTGACACTCTTAGTGCAGGATGGATACACGTAGCCATAAAGTAAAGAGAGCATCATGGTCCCGTTATTTGTATACAGAATGACCTTTCTCAATTGTAATATAAATGGGCTTCTCTGAAATTCTTAGCATCTATTCCTGGCAATACACCAGTAGAAAACAAGATTCATGGCTACATAATCCTTTATTCCTGGGTAAACTGAGTAAATGTCTCCTCACTACTGTTAACCCCTGAGGCTAATATTACTACCAACAGTCATAATTCAGACTTTCATTTCTATCAGAAAGCTTTCATTTTCCCTCTTTCCATAACAGGGATTATTTTCTACGTTATTTATTTAGCTCTCACCAACTAACCAACACCACACTATGAACTAAATGTTAGGACCTTATGTTTCTATTGGGTCAGGAGACTCACTACACTTTAATTTGTAGATAACTGGTGCTTATCCATTTAACACTGACATAATTCCCTTATTCTGAAAGGGTTTAACAATAGTGGTTCTAATCAACCATTAAAGTTAAATTTAATACCTTAAAACCTGGGCATGCTTTTTGGTTGATACAGTGCGTGCTGCTCTGTTGAATTTGTGATTAAAATTACTTCAGCATGAAGACTGGATAGAGACAAAGACACCAGTATTAGGAACAAGGGCAGGGGGCTCTGCATCACTGACAGATGGAGCCAGAGACAATGCCTCAGTTTGGTGAACTAAACTTAACACAAAGCAGTTTCATGTACTGGTGAACAAGTATCCATTGTTGATGGTGCCAATCGATAATTTTATGAGATTCATCATTACAAAGCCTATAGGTAAAAGTTTAGCAGAAGCCAAAGATTTATAGATAGGCTCAGTGAAACTGGCCAAAGAAAGGCATCTGTTTTAGATGAAAAGGAAACTTCGTGTTCTTGATTCTTTTTTGGACTCATAGACAAAGCAAAAAGTAAAACCTAATACTACTCCCGTTTCATTTTTGTCCTCTTTATTCCTGCTGATGCCACAAATCATTTAGCCTAACTTTGGGCTTTCTCTGCTCTCTTTCTCAAGCTGTCACCTATGCTTCCTTACTCACACTCCTACAAAAGGAAAATCTGGCAAAATACCATTCTTCAACCCTGTAACCTCTGACTCTTCGCTTTAATCACTTTCTCCTCCGGGGCTTCCTCCTTCACAGTATTACTGGGCAACTGAAGACAAGGGGTCCTCTAGGTAGAGCAGGGGTGGGGATTCTTTCTCCTGCCAGGGGCCATTCGGATATTTATAACATCATCCGAGGGCCATACACAATTATCAGCTTAAAAATGAGCCTGCTATATTTGGTCAAACATTTAATTAACTCACCCCTAATGCCTTGGCAGGGCCAGATCAAATGATTTCTTAGGCCTTATATGCCTGCTGCACCAAGTAGACCCAGTACCTTACAAACACTAGCCAGATCAGCATGTCATGAATTGAACTGGCTAAAGCAAGGTCATCCAGAATTGCACAAGGAGCCTGTTTAGAGCAAGAGCTGGTCCCTTTTGGCCTTTCTCACAGTAACCTCACCAACCTTCCCACTAAAATGAACCATGGGGATCGGTCGTAAAACGGGTCATGCCCGTCACTGAAGAGATCTGATCCCTCCTCCGTCCCTGCGTCAGAGCCGGTGTCATCCACGAATGCCTCATCATCAAAATCCTCCATCTCATCTTGCTGCTCGTCAGCCAGCTCAGTGATGTCGGAATCAGCCGTGGAAAAAGTGGGGGAGGGTGTGCGGTCGGCAAGGCGCTCATTCACACAGCCATGGAAAATGGGGGAGCTAGACACCAGGTAAGACGCGGATTGACACAGCCAAAGAGAGGAATAGTTGGTTAAACAGGAAGCCACAGGTGCCAACAGCACAGAACCCACTGAGGAATCAACACAATAAAAGCAAGTGGAAAAGCAAAAGGATAAAATAAGCAAAAATCATCTGGTTCAGGTGAAAGGGAACCAGGACTGATCCTTAGAATAAGAAAGCAAAGGAAACACATGAGTAGAATATCCCAGGTAGATAATGTGCTCTGGAACGTTTTTATTCTCCATTTGCACAAAAGATCAGCAGCCAGGCCTCCAAGGAGCCACTCAATATTAGGCGAAATAATGAGGTCTAAATTTTTATTCCAATTCCCATGTCATCTGGGAGCAGAAAACAAAATGGATGAACTGGTATATAGCAAAGCAAGGATGTGCCTTGCATGGGTAAATGTTTGCCCAATTCGTCTCTTTAAAAACAGTTGGCTACCAGAGTGGAGTGGAAAAGACTTCATCTTTTTCAAAATACTAGGACTGAAGCTCTTCCTTTTCACCCAAGTCCTTTAAAACTGTCAGAAAGGTTTTGCAATAGAAAACAATTTAAATTCTGAAATCATTAAGTTCAAAACTTATATTTCTCTGCTTTTTAAATTCTAAACCTCTAAGAACTTGACTCAATATGGACTCACAGGGCACTATTTGTTTTTATTAAATGTTAAAAGTATGTATATGATAAAGAGGCTCACGGGACTACCAAGATGTGCAACTAATTCACCCCTGGCAAAGACAAAAGTGAGATGAATTGCTTTTTTTAAAAAGTGAGGACATTTCAGATCATGCAGAGGGTGCAGTATGTTAAGTTGTCAGTCACATTACAATATCAAACTGTGGGATACAGGTACAGGTTGTCTTTTTCCTTTAAATCTATCTTGTTCAACTGTAAGTCATTTTGTGAATGAGTTGAGAGTCTGGGAAGACTGTCAATTACTTGGTTTGAAAGTCTGAGACTTAAACAAATATACATGTTGAGGAAAAAAAACCTGAAAGGAAATATACCAAATGACACATATACAGAGTGGCTGTGTACGAGTGGATCAATTCTAAGTGGGGCTGTTTTATACTCTTTTGCTTTTAACTTACTGTAAAACATGCTGAAGTTTTATCCAATTAAAATAAAACCATTCATTACTTAAAAGGAAGACATCAAGTAAAATCATCACATACCTTCCTACAAGTTTGAACCAATGGAACCGATCATAAAATGGATCACTGCCCGTCATAGTGGTTTCACTTTCGTCTTGGCCACTGGAGGCCATCTCACCTGCCCTGTCATACATCTCTCGCATCAAGTCCAGCCTCTGCCTATGTAGTAAACATAAAGTGCACCGGGTTAATATCACAAGATGGCATGAAATAGTTTCACTTTGGAAGTATGTTCCATGCAAAAAATTTTTAAAACCCTCCCACTATTTAATGATCTTAAACAAAATGAAAGACCAAAAGTACAGAAACCAAAACAGTAACCAAAGTGTCTGAGTCTAGAGATAAGCCACCAAAAATCAAGAATGGCCACCTATGCCAAAACCGGTTTGGCTCAGTGGATAGAGCGTCGTGTGACATCTCAAATACACGGGTTCGATTCCGGTCAAGGGCATGTACCTGGGTTGCAGGCACATCCCCAGTAGGAGATGTGCAGGAGGCGGCTGATCGATGTTTCTCTCTCATCGATATTTCTAACTCTCTATCTCTCTCCCTTCCTCTCTGTAAAAAAATCAATAAAATATATTTAAAAAAAAAAAAAAAAAAAAAGAATGGCCACCTAACCTCCACCGAGTCATAGGAAAAATGTCTTTCAATGCTGTGTGACATCTCAAATACACTGAAATGGTGAAAAATACTTCATCATTCTAAATGCAGAGGAAGCTTACATTATAACTTTCCTGTTTATTACATTACTGGTCATCCTGAGTTCCAGGTCAGAGAAGATGAATACTTACTAGATCCAAGACATAAATAGGTACCATAAAATTGGAACACTTAAAATATAAGAGGGCTTATGGAGTATGAATTTAAATCCCACCTACAAATGACAAAGGTGTTTGCTGAGTGAGATTCATTCACTTAGAAGAAAACGGATGGAGAGTAATATCCCTGGCCAGTGACAGCATTTAGAGGCACAAAAAAGGAAGCAATAGCAACACCTCAGAGAGGAGAGTCTGAAGGAGCCCACTTGAGCCCATTACTATTTCCTAAATAAAACAACTGGCTTAATGAATAACGTTTTCATACTTGAGTTTCTCCAATGACCAATAATGTGTTGCTCCATTCTTCAGATCCTGGACTTCTACGGCCACCACTGTACGAGGGAAAGGCCTGTCTTCATGAGTTTTTTCCATATCAGTGGGAAGTAATTCCGGAGGTAAAGGGGAGTACAATGTGTCAGTCAGCAGCACAAATTGAAACTGCACCTAAATGAAAACAAAAAACAGCCTTTGTTTTTAGCATGTAAGCGTCAGACATGAGGTGATATAATCATGCCCAATGGAAAAGAAGTCAAACACATGTTGCCGGCCGGTGTGGCTCAGTGTTGAGCATTGACCCATGAACCAGTAGGCCATGGTTAGATTTCTGCTCAGGGCACATGCCCAGGTTTCAGACTTGATTCCTAGGAGG
The DNA here is from genome assembly GCF_000147115.1 of Myotis lucifugus. Taxonomy (NCBI): domain Eukaryota; kingdom Metazoa; phylum Chordata; class Mammalia; order Chiroptera; family Vespertilionidae; genus Myotis; species Myotis lucifugus. Next base: position 142,420 of record NW_005871669.1, on the reverse strand, counting down.
GGGTGTGCTGGAAGCAGCTGATAGATGATTCTCTCTCATCATTGATGTTTCTCTCTCTCTCTCCCTTCCTCTATCTGAAATCAATTTAAAAACACACACATGTAAATAAAAAAAATGAATATATAGTATATACTAAACAAATAGCTTGTGATTAACTGGAAAAAACACACACAAACAAACAAAAAACTGGCCACTTATAAACTCATCATAGAGAATAATTCTAATGTCAAATTATGCTATTTTAAGATTTCCTTTTCTCTCCTGGCAGTGTTTTTGCACAAACTAAATTCGCAATATATAATTTGGTTGACTGCATAAAGACTTTTGTAGAACTTATACAAAAGACTCAAGAATGCATCTCTATCTAGTCTCTCATTAATGGGTAGGTCCAGAGGAACATGTCACAGTTTTCAATGTTAAATTCAGAGGATTACAACTACGACTCTTACAAGTGTTTACTACATGGCTAGTGCTTTCCATGCACCATGTCATTCATCCTCACTCCTATCTTATTTTCACCAATAAATCTTTAATTAAATGCTAGCGTACAGCAGTAAGGAAAGCAAGACATAGCCCCTGCCTTCCTTTAGTCTACTTGAAGGAAGGAGTAATTAGTAAATAATTACAAAATGAGATGGGTGGCTGAGATTATGAATGAAGACTGCTTATCCCCTTCTTTCAAACTAGAATACAGACTCAGAACACGATATGAATTTGCCCAGAGCCAGGTAGTCTGTGCTCTTACCTACTACACAATATTGCACCCCCCGCCCCCGCCCCCCGGTAATCTTAGCAGTCAGGACACTGCTAAACAGTGGGTCATCCACTTTCCCATCCCTCACAAATCCCTGGGTGGCAGGCATTGTTGCCAAGCCCATTGTGTAGCCGAGGGAATGGAGGACAGGGGTGTTAGTGTCCACACAACCAGGAGAGCTGGGACTGGAACCTGGCTGTCTGGGTGCAGAGCACATGCGCTTGTCCATTCCACAAAACCGCCTCTGAGGCCCTAGAATAGGAGGGGGCACATGGGACTTAGGTGCAGACTTAATTGTAAAAACTAAAAGAAAACTGAAAATGTCAGAAACCCAAGAGAAGCATATTTCTACTAACATGCTTCTCTAGCTCTTGTCGGGAATACAGTCTCCTTATTTATAAAATACCATAAGCTAGAAAATGTGTTGTTTTTAAAATTTCATGTAATAATATAATTAGTACCTATTATGTTCCGGGCACATATATTAAACAAAGTCATATATAAATCTGTTTCAAAGCCAAAAGCAACTGAGTTCACCCGGAGAAAGGCTATTTCAAGATGAGCACCATGAACCGCATATCAGGCTCAGAGTTGCCTCCCGATGGTGCGTGTTCTCACTCCCTCCGTACCTTCTTCTTTAATTCCACACTGATGGCATTGGCCTCCTTCAGGTAAACAGCATTGCCCCAGAGTAAGTCCCTTAAAGAAGTAAACTGGTGAGACTTCCACTTCCGGAAGGCCCACTGGGCCAGCTCGAATTCATGTTGTGTCCAAGGAACTGAAAGAGCAAATGCAGTATATTTGTGGTGACCTCATAACCATGTAGAAACTATATCCTCTTCTACCCATCACTTTGATCAAGTACTGTATTTTCCAGTCTTTCTCCAGCCAGCTGCTCTTGTTTTCTTACTTTTGGTAAAGCTTACTAGATTCTGTTGATATTATGATATTATGACAACAGTATATCCATTTCAGAAAACTTCAATAAATCCTACTGTTTATTTTAAAACAACACATCAAAGAAATAGATTTCTCCTTCTTTTTTAAAAAGAGATATCTCTGATGTGTGGATTATAATATAGAAAAACCCCTAGGATATTGTACAATGCCATATACATCTATTGTTCTTTCTGGTACAGGGGGAAAAGGCCTTATATTTTACCTAGATATTTAAAAATAAAGAATTTAGCACATAAATTAAGAGTTGCTTCAAAGTTCATTTGGACCCTCATATTACTGAGAGGCTGAGTAGAGAAGTGAAATGTGACAAATGTTTATACTGTAATATTAGGCTAATAAATTCTGGAAGAATTAAGAGAGGTACATTTAGTGTACATTGATATGTTCCTAAGTCCTCAACGGAAAATCCCTGACATAAATCATAAACCAGGAAATAGAATAGAACATATTAACAAAGATTAAGCTCTGTGTTTATCTGCTATATGATCTTCATATGTACAGTAATATTGGACAGTACAAGTACATTGCCCCACAGGTTTATATGAAGACTACTCAGAAATCTTGTGTTCTGAGGCTCACAGTCCCACTCCCATCTCATAGACTATAGCCTGGATTCTCAGCATTGAGCATCTTTAAAAAATCATCTTCAAATTGGCAGTGAAATGTCAAAAAATCCCTGACATAGGGACAACTATGGTCAAATCCAGCTCTGATCACAGGTAAAGGACTAATTTGATAATATAGATCCAAAAGATATACACAGGAAAGTGTCAGTCTCTAGATTTCACCTTCTTCTTCCTCTTCTTCCTCTTCAGTTGTTTCTGCAGCCAGGGATCGAGTCTCAACCTGCTTCTGCAAGGCCTGCAATTTACTCTCATAGTCCTGAAGGAAGAGAAAGGAGACAACATGTAGGAGAGAGGAGATAAATGGGAAGGAAAAGGGAAGGAATATTGGGAAAAGTAGAGATAGCAAAAGAAAAAAAGAGAGAGAGAGAAGATAGAGGCAGAAAACAATGATAAAAAGACAGACATACAGATAAATACTTAGAAGGAAAAACCCACAAAGCACACAAGATAGTTTGTAATGGGTAAATGTTACAAAGAAAAAAATTTAACTGCAATCTCTCTTTCCTCAGACTCAAGAGTTCTTTTATAAAAATCCTCACCAAGGGTATGTTTTTATTGATTTTGAGAGAGAGAGAGAGAGAAACATCAATGTGAGAGAAAAACATTGATTGGCTGCCTCTCATACTTGCACCAACTGGGGAATTGACCCACACCTTTCAGTGTACGGGAAGATGCTACAACCAACCGAGCCACCCAGCCAGGGCTCAAGAGTTCTTTATTTGGGTTTGTGGTAGAGAAAGGAGGGATTTTGAGGGGGGAAAATGCATGTGTCCCTTAAATGTTAAAATACATTTAAGTAGTACCTTTACATATCAAGCAATTCTAGAAAAAAACAATACTGAAAAAGATTAAATTCACCAGTACCAGCAACAATTCCAATTATCTAGCTGTTTAGATGAGAAAAAATTAGAGTCTGAACTCCCCTGTGGATGAAATATTACTGACTTTGCAGCTGGAGGGTGAGTTTAGCCTTCAGGGAACCAAAAGATCACAGTGCTATTAGGATTAAAATAATCTATTGATTGCATTTAGTTAGTCAATAAAGATGCTTTATTTTTAAATATACTATTACTAGAAACCCAGTGCACGAAATTCGTGCATGTGGAAGGTGTGTGTCCCTCAGCCCAGCCTGCACCCTCTCCAATCCAAGACTGCTGGCTCCCAACCGCTTGCCTGCCTGCCTGCCTGCCTGCCCCTAACTGCTTCTGCCTGCTGGCCTGATCACCCCCTAACCACTCCCCTGCCAGCCTGATCGATGCCTAACTGCTCTCCTGCTGGCCCGATTGCCTCCAACTGCCCTCCCCTGCTGGCCTGATCACCCACAACTGCCCTCCCCTGCCGGCCATCTTTGACCACATGGGGGCAGCCATCTTGTGTGTTGGAGTGATGGTCAATTTGCATATTATCTCTTTATTATATAGGATAATACAAAATGTATTGTTATAATACAAATCAGATTTGTCCTTTGTTTCTCCATCTACTCCATGTATTCTCAATAAGAGTATCACCCCAAAGTAAGCAAAAAATTATTCTTGAGGGATAAAAAAATGTACTCTTCTTATATACACAAATAGACATACCATATGTAAACAGACAGACCACATATCTGAGGTATCAAAATTACATGGTGGGGAGAGACTGGGAGAAAATGCTTGTAGTATTTAATAGTGGAAAAATGCTGGCATTTAAAAAATAAAACAAGTAAGGTTAAGAAAAGAGACCTTGGCATAGTAAAATACCAAACCATAGCATGAGCACAGCATTTTAAAATGTACTGTCCAGATCTCCTGCTTCTTGGGAGGGACCTTAGTAGAGGCTGTCATGGGACAGAGGGTTTCAGTCTATGTCCTGTTTCAAACCGAGCTCTCCAAGTCACATACCAAATACTCCAGAGCTTTCCAAGTATACCAAATACTCCACTGAAAGCCTGGCTAGCAAACTCCATCACAAAAGGAGCTCCCAATGGCAATGCTAGGGAGGGTGCAAATATTCTCAAGGCTCTAGTCGTTTATCATGTAGTCTCACAAAGGAAGCTTTCTCTCTCTAGTGGAGCTGGCAGTGAGCAAAAGCCAGCAACACAGCTTTGTTAGCTATCTAAACACACTTAAAAAACATTAAAGTAGCAGGTAAAGGGCTTAGGTTCTGCCCCTGGCACCTGCATACTAGTCTGATAATTCTGGGAAGTTAAATCCTCTCCAAACCTCACTTTTGTCATCTTTAAAATGAAAATTTTAAATTTTTGACTTGCCTACCACACAGGACTGAGGATTTTTTAATTTTTTATTTCCCGCATTATCTTATTGTCGTAAATACATAAAATTTACCATCTTAACCATTTTTTTTTTGTTAATCCTCACCTGAGGATATTTTCTCCACTGATTTTAGAGTAGAAAGGAGGAAGGGAGGGATAGAGAGAGAAATATCGATGTGAGAGAGACACATTAATTGGTTTCCTCCCTGACTTGGTACAGGGAGCGAACCCACAACCAAGGTACATGCCCTTGACCGGGAATCAAACTTGAGACCCTCTGGTGCACGGGCCGATGCTCTAACCACTTAGCCACACCCGCCAGGAGCATCTTAACCATCTTTAAATATACAGTTCAGTGATATGAAAGACACTAATACTATGAAGTACTATGAAGATGGTACTATTGTTATCCTCATGTTAAAGAAGAAAAAGACTTAAAGAAATTAAGTATCTTTCCAAAGATCAGAGTTAGCAAACAGTGGAAATGGGATGCTCTTTTAACCACCATCTATCCATCCAGTCAGCAAGCGAATACCTTTTCATCCCTTCTATGTGTCAGATGCTAGGAATACAGTGGTGAGGGAGAGACAGTAAACAGTGAACAGACACAGGATGCTATTATTTCAGCACGCCGAAGTACTATGAAGAAAGGTAGGTGTGAGGGGTTAATACGGAGAAGAGAGGAATTGGAAAAGACTTTCAGATCAGGTGGCCAGGGAAGGTCTCTGTGTAGGGATAACATTTAATCAGAGACCTAAGCCAGCATGCTGAGATCTTGAGGGGTGGGTGTAATTCCAATTAAAGTAGAACTAACCGCAAGGACAATGGTCCTGAGATGGAAAGCAGCGTGCTGTGTGTGGAGTGGGAGAGCGGGAGGGTCGAGATGTAGCTGAGAGGTGGTCAGACGGGGACTGGGGTATGGACGGCTGTGGTGAGGACTACGGATTTTATTCTAAGGGAAGCCTTTGGGTGGCTCAGGGCTGTGGTCTCATATGTATTAAACAATAAAATAAAATTAAAAATAAATATTTTAAAATAAAAAAACACACACAAAAAGACACCACTCTCCACGGAGAACGGCCTGGGGGCTTGGAAGCAAGGAGGAGTCGTGCGGCTCTCCGTGATGTTGAGGAAGATGGCGGTGGCCTGGTCCAGGGTTTCAGCAGTGAAGTGGTAAAGAGAGACTGGAGCTGGGATATGGTCTATAGGCAGAGGCAATGCGACCTCCTGATGATGTGCTCATGGGTGTGGTAAGAGAGGAGAAACTGAGGATGACTCTTGCATTTTTGGCCTGAGCTAGTTGCTCCGGCTTAGACAGTTTAAATGTGAGATGCCAGCTAGCTGTATGGATGTCAGGTCATGGCTGTGCCTGTGTCTACAGGTCAGGGCAGAGGTCTAGGCTGGAGAGGACATTTGGGAGTCAGCAGAGGGAAGCAAGGCAGCGGTCTGCAGACTGCCGGCCTGAGATGGTACCTGAATCCCCACTCAGTAGTAGGTGACTGTGGGAAAGTATGTAAGATGGGATGCCAATATCTACTTGACAGAGAGGACACTCTGAGGATTCAGTGACCTAATGCACATAAAAAGGTTTACTGGCTCAATACCCATGAGTTACTATCTTCACTCTCACCGATGAGAACATGGAAGGAAAAGCCCCAGAAATGAAGAGAACGGGCAGATACAGAAATAGCCAATGTAAGGCCACAGAAAGCATGAAGGAGCAGCCAGAGGGGCCAGAGGAAAATGAGAAGCCAAGTGAACAAAGTGTCCCAAGAAGTGATGAGGACTGACAACACCCCCCCGGAGTTGTCACTGTGAGTATCTTTGGACCCTGATGAGAGTGGTAAGGTGGGAACAAAAGTCTGACTACAGTGAGTTCAAGCAAGAATGGGGAAAGGACACAAAAACCATGGGAGGTGGACAAGTGGAAATTCAGTAAGAAGACTCTCAAGGAGAATTCCTATGGAAAGAAGCAGAAACGAGTGACAGCTCCTAGGAAACTGGTGAAATGAAATCATGCCTGTATGTGACAGGAATAATTCAGAAGGAGAGAAACTGATGTTGTAAAGGAGAAGGTAAAGGTACTGCAAGTCCTTGAGAAGGTGACAGATGGTATGTAGGAACAAGGGCAGGACTAAGATAGGAGCAAGGCCAAGTATGGGGATGGATGCATGGGAGACTAGAAGTGGGAAGAAAAGGAAGTTTTCTTCTGATTACTTCTTTTTCTCAGTGAAATGAAACAAAAAGTGATCAGCTGAGAGCCAGGAAAGGCCACCTTGCATTCCCTGAAGCGCCTGGTTGTAAACTTTCAGAGCACCCTGTATTTTACCCCGTCATGTGGCACAAATGTACTGTGTAACTCTTGGTGTGACTGTCTAGTGGCTGTCTCCTCCACAATTCTGTGAATTTCACAAGGTCAGAGACCTGTCACTCACCACTAAATCACCTGTGTCTGGCACACAGCTGTCTCCTAGCTCAGATACACTGTCATATATTGATCTTCTAGTGAATAGTTCTCAAAAGTGATCATGTTCTAGATTAGGGGTGGGCAAACTATGGCCAGGACCAAACCCAGCCGACTGCCTGTTTTTGTAAACAGTTTTATCAGAACACAGTCATGTCCATTCTTTTGCATGTTGTCGATGGCTGCTTTTCTGCATAGTTGCAAAAAAAAAAGGGCCCACAAAACCTCAACTATTTACCATCTGGCCCTTCAAAAGCTTGCGAACTCCTGTTCTAGACTAAGATTCCCAAAGGTGAGTGCTGATCCAGCAGAATCCACTTCACCTGGGAACTAACAGAAATGCAAATGATCAGGCCCGTGGCACACCTCCCAAACCAGAAACTTTGGAGTGGGCCCAGCAACTGTCTACTTTACTTTCCAACCATGATCCAAGCAACAGCCTTCATCACTTCGTGGGTTGTGATACACAGGGTTTACCCGACCGCAAGCTGATTTGTTGACTCTTCCTGAAAATAATCTATCGGAGCCTCTCCTTTCTCCCTGCCTTTACTGGGAAAGTGCAGTTTCTCACTTGGGAAGTTCACACTGCAACTACCCAACTGGAGCAATGGGCTCTAAACTTGCCTCCTTCCAACAATTCTCCAACCCAAACTTTGGCTATTTCTAAATGAATCTAACAATGCAATCTCCCTGTATGCAACCATTTGGTAGCTTCCCAACACACTTAAGATAAAATCCCAACTCCTGGTTGTGAGTGTGCGGACTGTGAGTGGTGAACCTTTTCAGATAAAATATGTCTAAAAGCTTATAGAATAAGTGGGAAAGGAAGATGCATGCTGAAAAGAGAAAGGAGAATGCCACAAAGGAGCTTAGCAGACTTTAAAGTATTCTTTTTTGTTTTTAAGTATTCTTAAAGTAGATACCGATATTTGTTTGTTTTTTAAGATTTTTTAATTGATTTTTTTTAAGAGAGAGGAAGGAGGAGGGTGAGAGAGAGAAACAAACATTGATGTGAGAGCTATACATCGATCGGCTGCCTTTCGCTCACCCCCTACTACAGTTAAAGCCTGCAACTTGGGCTTGTGCCCTGGCCAGGAACCGAACCAACCACCTCTTGGTGCAGGACATGATGCACAACCAACTGAGCCATGCCAGCCAGGGCGATACTGATGTTTCCATGAAAGATGTTTAAGAGATAGCAATTGCGGCAGTCCCCAAACATTTTTTAAGAGAAAACCTAGTGTGTGGTGAAAGATGAAAAAGATGACATGAAAATGGAGACTGATATTAAGAACAGAAAGAGTTTTCTAGGCTAGCACGGACAGTACCCCATATAGACGAACCAGAGGCAAAGAAAAACATTGAAGAGAGGAAGGAAAGGGGGAAAACAAAGCAAAAGCAGTGAAGGCAGTTAAGGATCTGGCCTGGTACACTTTTAAAAACTTGAAAATGCCACCTGGGACAGATCTTTGATTAGAATGTATACACTGATTTCAGCTTCCAGCAAATGAAAATGTTGTTTCTATGTTTTAACTGGGTCTTTTTCTTCAACTCAAACCCAATATAACTCCTCAAATTTCTTTTGTGAACTTGAATAAACTATTTTCTTTCATGAATAAAAGCTATATGATATTTTAATTGGATGCTGTCTGATAGGCAGGGATTATCAGACATCAAAATTCTATCAAGGATTAGTGTGGTTGTTTTGGTATTAGTAAAAATAAGTATTATACTAACTCAGATTTAAAGACATTGAGTGTTATTTTAAAAATAATATCAGTGGATCTTATAAGCAGTGCTTGTTTGGAGTTTTGATTTTATATAATTCATAATAAAAGGTATTTTGTTTTTTAAAAACCCCAACCAACTCTTTAGCATGCCAGGATCCAGCCCTGTCCACCCAACTGCCCTCATCTCTCACCGTAACTTGCCAGCACAGCTGGGATTCTCAGCACCCCAAGTTACTCCCAGTTCCCTGACATGCTTCCTCGCCCCCTCCCCCTGCCATTCTCTTGGATAAATTCCCAGTTGTACTCTGGCACTCAGCTCTTGGCTCAGGGCTTACTCCTTCAAAAACCGTTTCCCACTTTCCCCATTCTCACTCTGTGCACACAACTATCACTGTGCATGTCACACTGCATTGGAATCATCTGTGTCTCCCTAGCAGTGGTCGATCTTGGCAACTTTCCCGCCAGTTTCTCCAATAGCAGAAAAATACAAAGCACCTGAAGGGAAAGATTATGCGGCCTGCAGCAAATCAATCCAAGCATAACATTCTCTCAAGTTCCTCATTAAAAACATGTCATGATACAATGTAGGATTGTGTTTTTCAATATAAAAATGTCATGTCTAAATTTTCAATAAGACTGATGGTCCACTCCAGAAAAATCTTCTATTCTGTCCTGTTTCACCTCTAGCAAAGCACCAATACTCTGGGTGGAGTATTGGTTAAAGGAAAAAAAGAAGAGCTAAACAGTTACTCAACAGCTTTTTAGAAATGTAGTTTCTGTCCATATGAAAGGAAGTATACTTGTTCATTTTTAAAAATTTCAAATCAAGATTAATAAAAAAACCTGAATACATAGTTTAAGGTAAACTCAAAGAAATCTGAAAGTGATACTTGCTGTCCCCTCACTCATCTTATACTAGGAAAGTTTTAAAATAAAATGTAGCATAAAGTAGAGGTTAAAGTTCCCATTTAAGATAGAATTTTAATAAATAGAAAAGGTAACAAAAGCAAAAGCTTAAGCTAATCAAGTTCATGTACAAATTTGAGAAGAAGAAAAAAAGACTTGGGTTGCCACCACCTTCAAAAGCAAAAGCAATAAATAAAAGTCAAGATCAGGCCTATTAGCATCACCCTGTCTCACTTTTCCCTCCTCCCTCACCAGTGAGAAATCACACTTTTAAAAGAAGATTTCAGGTTTTATTGAATGAGGACTTTATTTTTTTTAACATTACAAACTCTCCTTTTCTAATAAGGTAGATCTTACACTCAAAGACAATCTTCAACAATTAAAAAAAATTAAAGGAGAAATCCATTGTTCATGAACAAGAAGATTTTACAGTCATAATGGCAGGAAACGAATACATTTCACAACCTAGTGGTTCAAACTAAGTATCTAGAGCAGATTATAAAATCTGAAAGATGACATGAACTGGACAATTATGAATACTCCTCAGAGTGCAGAACCGGGCTCTGACAGTACAGAACAAATGCTTGCTTTGCATTGCGCCTCAGAAGGTATTTTCATTAGGCTCACCAGGACATGGCAGCTTCCCCTCCTCCCAGTCTTTTGTACAAATCATTAAGGCAAGTCTACAAAGGACCAGTAAGGCACAGGGGTACAGCAGCTGACTGGAGGAAATCTATGTAACTTCCTGTAGTCTAATATCTAGTAGCCTATAATGCAGACACTGGTGTGGCAAACTCTGTGTTTTGTTTTATTTTGTGTGTTTTTTTCAGCATCAACCTGCACCCAAAGCACAAGAGGTCATTTCAAGTCACTTCAGTGGAATAAACAATACTTCATTGCATTTCTAGTAAAAGAAGTAATTCACAGCACTACAAAGAATTAGAAGCAAATATAAAGGAAAAGCCCTCTAGTTTAGACTTATAAGCAGAATGTCTTTGACTCTCTAAGGAATACCATTTTGGCTTGTGAAATTATACCAATTAATTAGGTCTCTGCTACATTTCCATTATTGGCAGATCATTGTACAATTTCAATAGCAAAAATGCTTTTTTTTCACTTCACTATGATAATAGCTAGGAATACTTCAATAATAAAATAACGGTTTAATGATGACCATTTATCCTTGATCTTGTTGTATTTAAGCTTAGAGAGAGAGACTGTCAAATTAAAAAACAAACGGCAATACAGGCTATACCAAAAGCTCACAAAAGCACGGCACTAGTTACTTACTTAGTAAAAAGAGTCAATGAAATAATTTTAAAGACAAAAGTTATTTCCTAAGACAACATGTGCTCTCAAATGTATGAATTCAGGGACACATGTGGCAGCCAGTCGAACCTTGGTTCATTTCTTCCTGGTCATCTGAAATTAAGGGCTCCTTTTGATATCTAAACATCTCAGCAAGATGAGGGCACCTGTGAGCATTTGACCAGCAGATGAAGCACAAACACAAACCTGGTTCTTTGGAACACCAGTTTGGGTATAGTGCTTATCACAACCCACATCAGCAAATGAAAATATTATGTTACTTTTCATTCTACAGGGTCACCTGGTCACCAGTAGAAACACACTCCCATTGTTTAGTGGGACAGGGAGGCACTGGCCCATACTGAGATGAAAAGGCCACCATAAAAATGAACATATATGGACCTGTCCTTACGTTATCTCAAGTTAGGGAAATACGAGCCCACTTTAGCTCTAGAGGTGAAAGGTGAGTAATTATCATTATTACTAATATTAGAAAATAATTTTTTGCAAGAAATGACTAGTTAACGAATCTATGTCTAAGAAGAATAAAGGACAAAACTGGGGTTGAAGTGACTGATCTGAAGTAGCCTGAGTTCATTCAAACCACGTGATACAGGAGATCGTCATCTCTATTAGTCAACCATTACAAACATCATTCACCATGCCTAATCTTCCATGAAACCTCAACTGAAGACTAGGACTCTTCTAGCTACAAAAGCAAAAATATCTCCCCAAAGTTAATTGGAAGCAACTTTCTGTGCATTAAGAAAGCATTTTCTTAGAAGCAAAGAAAAAATACTATGATTAAAAATAATATGTTCTAATAAAGCATAGTGCCCACACACAAAGGAAAAAAACACCTATATAATCACAATCTTTAAGGCTTCCTTGCCTTGAATGTTAATTACTATCTTGGCTGCAATTCTGACACCATCTGGAAGACAAGTGTTTGATAGAAGACTTAGTGACTTGGGAATCTTCAACAACATGAAGTCAGGCAACTGCAGTCGTCGTTGGCTCTTCACACTGCCTCTTAAGAAAGTTTCTGACAAGTTCAAGAGATGCAGAAAACTATTCTTTTCTTCCCATTAAAATCCATCATTTTTGGTGGATTCTCCAGTGAGGCAAACTGAGACCACAACACAGTAAATGAGGTATTGATACAATAAATGTTCAAAAGGACTTCTCTTTGCTTGCTTGAGTGTCTGTGAGCATTACTACTGATAATCAAAGAATAGTTCATTATACATTATCTCTTTTATTCTAAACCCAACCAAAGTTAGCCTATTTCATTATTTTATCATCTACCGAAAATACGCAGCACACAGCCATAGCTGTATGCAGTCTTCTCCCCGTGTCTCACCTCTTTCCTCTCCCCACCAAATACTCTCCCTATAAACATATATATACTGCTCAGAGTATACAAGTATTTTGCTGGTATTCCTGTTGGCATGATTTTGGTGAATAGTTCAGTGTGTGTGAGAGAGAAATGATACGTTCGATTTCAAAATGCACAAACAGAAATCCAGAAATGGTGCCAATTTAAAGATTCGGTATTTTGACAAATTTCATGCATATACTGATACAGTCAACAGAAAAAAAACCAAAACCCTACTGAATCAGTTCTATGGAACATGTAGAAGAATAAGATGTCCAAGGTCTGTGAAGATGCAAAGCTATGTACTATAAAATATGTCTGGAGACATTTAGTTTTGGCTTATGAAAAGTCCAATTATATTTTTTAAAAGGAACACATATGGATGAGAAATCCAAAGTTGTGTTCACATAGTTGCATGTTATTATTTTTAAACTAATGTTCTAGCATTTATGGGGAAATAATAAACATTTAATTCTACATTTCAAATTCCCCCAATTGAAGACTAGGACTCTTCTAGCTACAAAAGCCACAAAGTTGAATGTTTGCATAAACCAAGAGGCAGGTCTTTCTGGTTATCAGATCAATTTATAGGCATTATAAAAACATAATAAACTTACACCAAAAGAACACCAGTTTATGTAAGTATATTATCTAGGCACCAAGAAAAGAGGAAAGTCTCAGGAACAAAAGGGAGGTCTCAGTGTTTTGTCCAAAATTCCAGAAACTGCCCATTATGGTATACAAACAAAAGGGAGGTCTTGAAACATTTACCAGTGTTTTATGTTTTGACAATATTAAAATCAGTTATTATCTGTAGGAACACAACATTCAAATAATAATGTAAATTGTAGGAACTCAAGGCTAAGGCTAGAACCAACTCAAATCGAGCTACCATCGCCTGTTTCCTCTACCAGGATTTCAAGTTTGTCCAGTAATTTATACTGCGGTTTCTCGACCAGCTTTGAGATTGGGTGCTGAGAACTGTCGCCTCATCCGTGGAGGTGTTACAAACTGGCTACAGTGGTTGGGTTTGTCAGTCTGCCTCTGATAAGAATTGGCTGCACTGCCCTCTAACTGACCTCCAGTGTTATAATTACAGTAAGAATGACGGTGTTGATGCATATGGCGCTTCGCCTGGAAAGTCTGCAGATCAGCAGTGGGGTGACCAGTGGGGTGACCAGTGTGGGAGTTTAACGATTCTGAGGAGGCAGATGCCTGGCAGCGCGTGCTTTTCGGTTGGCCATTATTGAGAGAATTGCTTCTCCAGCGTAACTGAGGTGGCTGTTGTTGACTATTAATATGCTGCTTGCTAACTTGAATGTGATCTTGACTTCGCATGCCCTGAGAGCCCCATGGTAACTGGGGATCCTTAGAAGCTGCTCTACCACCCTTTTCTTGGCTCTCATCCTTGTTTCCTTTCCTTCCATCTTCATCTTTCGGAATTCTAAGCTCTATAACCTCATCTTCTGTTATGATGATATGTGTCCCAGGACTCCAAGAGTTTCTGTGTTTAGGGTTGCTCTTAAAGGGGAACCGAGGCTTCCGATTCTCAGGAGGGATGAACCGATGAGGTACGTTCTGCCGACGAAGCTGCTTTGTTATCTCCTGCTGTTGCAGGTTCTTAAACCGGATTTGCTCTTGTCTCATCCAACGCAGGCGTCCACGTCTGAAAGCTGGATCCCCGTTCATCAGCTGGGAAACACGTTCTTCTTTCCCAAGTTCTCCATTGTCTCCTTTACTTACATCATTTCCAGAGTTGCTACTGACACCAGCACCAACAGGTTCCTTTGCTTTGTGGTTTCCTTGGGTTTTCTGTTCCTGAGATCCAATCAGTGGCAAGACTTTTTCCATTTTGAGCATTTTATTTCTTAAGATTTTTATCTCCTCATCTTTCATGTTATTCTGTTTTTTGACTTCTTGCAAAATGTCTTCCAGCTTGTCTATATGAACCTTGAGATCATCTACATCAGTTCCGCCTTTACCACTGGCCATCATGTCTTCGATCTTCTCATCCCCTACACCAACGGTGTCCCAGACATCCCTGGCCACTGCCCTCCAGGAGTCCCGCTCATTGGGATCTTTCTTCCCATACATGGCACAAAGCTCTTTCATCTTAACAATGGCCAAGGCCTCAATCTCCTGCCGACTGTGCCTAAAATCGTTGAGAGCAACCTCATAGCAAATCTCTTTTACAGCCTGAATCTTAAGATCTGAGATGGTGACCCATTTGGAATCTTTACTCAGGCGCCTTCTTTGGGGTATCTGATACATTTTAATAGGTTCTCGTTTCTTCCCACTGCTAGGGAGGCCACATTTTTTAACAATGGTTTGTAACTTGCTGGGAGGTAGCTTTTCTCTCAGAGAAGTAATCAGTTTCCAGCTCTCTTCACAGGACCTCTTGTCAGAATCATCCCCGCTATCAGAATCCGCGTCCTTTGGAAAACAAAATCAAAAAATGGCCCCAAAATAACCAAAATTAAAATGTAAAAAATGAAAATCAAATTGAAGAAAAAGCAAGCAAAAAAGCCTTAACCAAATATAAAAACAAAACAAACCCCTAATAAAACAAAAACAAAAACCTGAAATGATGTGCAAGTCTATTAAGACATATGCATATGTAGATTATTATTAATATAAAGATTAGTTCGTTTGTTTAGTAACACTAATCCAAATTTTCACTTTCTGGCATAAGTGATGAAATATGCAAGCAAATTTCTTAGGGAGACGGACACCATGAGTGAGACTCTCACTCTAAGGTCATATGAAGTTATTAAGAAAATGGTATAAAATAACATCTCCACCATCTCAAGAATATGAAGTAAAACCTACACCCCATTCATGCTAACACTCAAGCAGCCACTTCCCCACATTTGCCTTGGTTATTGCTGTTGCTTCTTCCAGAAACTCTTTCCCCATGAGTGAGCACAGATGCCATACAAGATGTGACAAGCAGGCAGATTAACAAAGGTTAGTAAAGGCTGTAGGATGCCACATTCTGTTTAGCTTTACTAAAAAGAGCAGCCCTAGAAAAAAGTTAGAAGACGAGAAAGTAGAAAAAGAAGCAAACAGGTATGATGTTAAAAATGCTAAGAATCTCTATTAACAGACCATGTGAGTTCTCATCAACCAAATTGTTTTTCTAGAAGACAAGAGGGTTTTGAAACTAGTCTTTCCGTGAGCATATGTTGGATTTGCTATGTTCTTGTGTCATGTCAAATTGATCCATTTCACTTATACAATTAGAGGTGTTATCCAGAAAGCAAGAAAGCATAAGAGGGTCCTTATAGTGGGTCTATTTTGTTTTTCACATTTGAATCAATAAATGCCTCACCTCCAAAATTTTAAGAAACAAATTTCTAGAACATAAATTAAATCAGGCAAATATACTTTTATTAACATCTTAAGATTCTCCAAGTAATTTTTTTTTCTTGGTGGTGGTGGTGGTGGTCTCCAAGTAATATTTTAATAAATACAACTTAGAGATGTTTTCTGTGACAACCCATGGCATTTCTAGCTATTTGAGAAATATCACTTTAAGTGACAATTCTTCCACTTTATGTGAAATGGATCCACTTTAAAATGTTTTCTCTAACTTTCTTTCTGGCTACCTTTGCACCACTACTTCTTTTTCAAAACATTTTACTTAGACCTAAAACTGCAGCCTGATTTGGGATAATAACCGTTTAGACAATAACCAATTATTCTTAACGAACACAAGCAAATCTTGATAACATGGATCTAAATGAACGCAAGGTTGGATTTACAATTCCCTATGATGAACAGGATTAAGAAAGAATTTCTATCCAGGAAATAAAAGTTCCTGAGAAAAGACACTACTCATTGAATAGTTCAAGCTAGCCGAGTAAATGAAAATATTCTTACTTACTAGTCTCCTTTACCTGACTATAACTACCAAAATTATCTCCAGTAAAGGTTTTTAAAAATAAAAACTGATAAATAGTATTTTGCTTGCTATACCAAAATTTCCATGTATGGTTACTTTCTAGGGACAAAAAGTAACCTTTAACAATGACAATAATTTGGTCCCTGAATCTGGAGTTGTTTCAACTGATTTATATTGGTCTATAAATGGATACTAAACCAACATCTAACCCCCACCTACTTGAAAATTTGGCAACAAAAAGCAGATAAAGTTAAATTTATAGATTCTAGACTATTTATTTTTCATTTTTAGTTTACACTTGATCTTAGCCAAAAGGCCGAGAAGCGGTACATTTTTAGTTTAAAAAAACAGAATGGTTAATCTTAAGTGACAAAGATGATATTAATATTAGAGAAAAAAGTATGTCTGACTCATAAAAAGGTTTTCCTGAAAATATGTAGAAACTGAGTTTTACAAAACAAACTCTCTCTGATTCTTCCCACATAATTGACAACT
Organism: Myotis lucifugus; assembly: GCF_000147115.1. Lineage (NCBI taxonomy): Eukaryota > Metazoa > Chordata > Mammalia > Chiroptera > Vespertilionidae > Myotis > Myotis lucifugus. The sequence continues at coordinate 125,644 of NW_005871669.1, read as the reverse complement.
ATCACTTTTTTCCTGACTCCTTTTCTTTTTAAAATTGCTTAAGGATTAAGTGACTACTACCTAATTTAGGAAATAAGTCATTGCTTTAATAACCTATTGAGAGATAAAACTCCAAAATAAAACATAAATTAGAGTCTACATATCCAAAAGAACTCATATCAAATCAAGTGGCTATAATTTCCTTTTTAAAATATGGTCATACTGACTTTGTAGACTATGTTCGCCATATGGCTCAAATATACCCCCTCACATACTGACCATGATACTATTAAGTCTGTATGCAAAATTTATATGCCAAGATGTAAATTCTGTCTCATGTCAGAAAAAAAAAGATATTTAGATTCATTTATTAGAAGGTTGGAAAAACTACGCAGGTTTGGCCAATTCGCATGTCACTAAAAGATCCCTCTGTTTTCCTTAAATACCAAATGCCAAGTAGGCCTCCTGAAAAGACTCTGCAAGAAGCTTATACAAATAGAAGAGAGAAGATACCCAAAACGCATGTGTAGAAAAGCAAGCATGAAAAGGACCAGGTGTACAACAGGGCACTAACTACAAGAGAATATAACAGTGTGACGCACCGTATGGGGAACTATGGTAATAGAAAACTCTGTTTTTTAATGCTGTTGTTATGCAAAAGTGATTACATATAACAAATATGTAAAGATATTTACTGAAAAATAAGTCTTTTATATCCTCTCAATGTTTATTCATAGGGCACATTCAAAATGTATCTGTTGGTTGACCAATACAGGAAAGATAAAAATACATTTCCCATTCAGTACTGCTACTACTAGGTACTCTTCAGGCTAAAGCATTAGAAATCAATTCCTCTTGAAGACAGACTTTAAATGGAATACAGAGTTGGACTTGTGGGAGGAAAGCAGCCTCCTTGCTTGGAGGACCTGCTCTTGAAATCCTAGCTTGCTTTGAGATACACTGATCAAATGGCAACCAGAACCTGACTACTTGCAGAATAAGTATGCCCCTGGAAACTAAGCATGTCGTAGAGACATTTACCTCATCTATGTGAATGCACCACTGCTTCAGAGCACAGAATGATCACCAGCTCTTGGTTACGGAGAATACCAGCCATCATTCTTTCCCACCCAGCTACTCATCAGTTGGTCCCAGAACAAGCAGAATGGGCATCCCCAGGGAGCTGGTTACAAGTGCAGAATCTCAGGTCGCACCCAGACCTGCTGAATCAGCATCTGCTTTTTAATAAGACTCCTAGGTAGCTGGTAAGTACTGCTTTACTGAACAGGACAGTGAAGTAAGTCAGAAGACCCAAGTTTAAGCCTCAAACCCATGACTTAATAGGTTTTAAGAGTGGGAAAGACAGTATTGTTCAGCCTTGGTTTCCTCAGCTGGAGGTAATATTTCTCATTTTATGTATATACAAATCTACTAAAGAGAGTTGTTTCAGGAATAAAAAAAAAGTGATGGATGTTAGAGCTCTGTAAATTATAAAGCACTATACAATTAATTACAAGGCACTATCTAATAATAAACACAGCTTAATTATACCTGTCCTTGTTTGATCTCTCACAGACCATCAGAGGCATGTTATTAGATTATACTACATTATTAAGATAAAAGGTTCCTTTATGTGTTGTAAACCTTTCAAGCCCTTAATCACATTCTAGCTTAATCTTTCCGTTTTTACTAAAAACTAAATGCTACCTAGGCCTCCTAAATAGACTCTCTATATGTTAACACTGCTATTATCTTGCCCCAGACACTTGATTTATTCTTACAATCCATTATGAGGAGGACTTTATTATAATTTCCAAGCTAACAAATGAACTGGTTAACTACTGCCAAGCCTCCGAAGTGAGTTGCCCTGAAAAAGGCTGCCTTTGCTTAAGCCCTTGGCTTTTCTGGCCCATTTAGCAGTAGCCTCTCTTCTCCAAAGCAGAGCATGGCTATAAGGCTGTAGTTTATGTGCAGTGTTTTACATGCTGTAATTTATGCTAACCTTATCTTAAAAGACGTTCAAGAATCTTAAAAACTGGAAAATTCCTAAACTGCACCCATAGTACCCAAAGGTTTATTATATGCATTTTCTTCACATATCAAGTGAATGCCAAGAAGTTTCTTTATAACAAGGGCTTTATCAACCAAAACTAGATGGCTTTAAAAATGAAAATCTAGTCCTGGCCAATGTGGCCCAAATGGTTGGGCGTTGTCCCATGCACCAAAAGGTTGCTGGTTAGGTTCTCGGTCAGGGCACATGCCAGGTTGTGGGCTCGATCCCCAGTAGGGGGCATGCAGGAGGCTCTCGATGTTTTGCTGTCACATCAATGTTTCTCTCTCTCCCTTTCCCTTCTTTTCTCTCTAAAAATCAATAAAAAGGTATTTTTTAAAATTTCTAATGAAAAAACTAATGAATTAACTTATTTATTCATAAGATTCAGAATCAATTAACAGCATAAAAGGCTAAAGCCATTAGCATTATAAGTTGCAACCTTAAATCAACTTTTCAGCTGCTCAGAGAAACCAGGCTTCCCTCTCCTATCTGGGTTGGCTGTACAGCCCCTGCTTCCACTGTCATCCCACATGCCACGGGGATTGAGGACCCTGATTGAGGATGCAGACTCCATGCAGGGGAACAGAAAAGGATTAACACATGCAACTGTGCAGCAACACTTTTAGACACGGTTTAACTAAAAAAAAAAAAAAGTCTGCCCAGCACGAGAACAACCCCCAGGTCAGCCCAAGAGCAGAGAATTAGTACTATCAGGTGATCAGAAACAAAACCAAGGCAAACGCCCACCAAATTCAATATGTAGAGTAATTACCACTCAAAGAACCACCACTGATGCATACTCAAAAACCACTACCAAGAGGCAAAGGCTACCGAAAAGCTCCCACTATAGCACTTGGTGTTGACAGAAGACTTGATAAAAGGCACAAAATAGCACCTTTATGAACAATTTTTTAGGCTCAGGCTACCAGGAGCTGTAAGTCCACTCTCCATTAAGGAAGTAAGAGAAAAGTGTGCGCTATCAGTGAGAGATGGATAAGCCATGTGGGCGAGTGCTCATCTGTGGGGCAGGGAAGGTGTGAGAGCAAGCTGCCCTTTTCCTAGAGAGGATTCAGGATGGACTCCTACCAGTCTCTGCTGCTCCAAGAGAAGATCTGCTTCCTCCTTCTCCTTTTTGTATAGGATTTCCATTTCCTGCAACCTAGAAGAAAAAGAAAACCAAGCGGGGAAAAGAATACATGGTGAAATCACTGAGCTGTTTTATAAACACTACTATTCGATGTTTAAAAGAAGTGGCAGTCATTTGGGCCACATCACATTTGTACATTACCTTTTCTCCATCTCCTGTTTCATATCAATTCCTTGTTTTTCCAGAAGCTCTCTCTGGGCAAATGTCCAATCTACAGGCTCAGAGGGGGTCTCAGCAGAAGGAGTCTTTTCCCGCTCAGCCCGTGCTTGCTCAGGGTGGTTAAAACGAAACACATGGTTTTTGCCCATGATGATACGGTTTCCTATCACAAAACAACACAAAGTTAAGAAACCACTTTTTAAATGTATAGTATCTCAGTTAATAACCTCACTCTCCTTAATGCAAAAAGACAGCTTTTGAGATTTTACAAGAACATAAATCCTAATGCTATCACTTCAGCCTTTAAACAAAAATTCAAAAATTATAGAGTTCCACCCTGGCTGGTGAGCCCAGTGGTTGGAGCATTGGCCCACGCACCTAAGGGTCACAGGTTCCACTCCCAGTCAAGGGCAGGTCCCTGGGTTGTGGGTTCGATCCCTAGCTCCAGTAGAGGCCCTTGCGGGAAGCAACCAATTGATGTGTTTCTCTCACATCGATGTTTCTCTCTCCCCTACCCTCCCTTCCACTCTCTCTGAAAATCAATGGGAAAATATTCTTGGGTGAGAATTAAAAAAATATATATAGAGTTGCTCACACAAGCCATGTGATCTTTGCTGAAGACTTCAAACCTGTCCCACTCTCACCTGAGCGCAGCTGAACAGGGTGGGCCACCCTCTTGCCATTTACGTAGGTTTCTGAGCGTTCACAAGGCTCCAGAGTCACGATAACTAAGAGGAATGCAAATTAATGTTAGTATCACAAACCACTGGAATAAAATAATGGAAAGTAGATGACTATGAGGATTTAGGGTAACTAGAATAGATTCCTGTAACCGACCAAGTGGCTGAGCATCATATAATAGTTTATTTTAGGGTGTCATAACCAGGGCTGTGGCTAAGATAGAAACATTTAAATTGACAAACATCAAAAGATATAAAATCTCAGTTTTGGTGATATCTGATAGTTCAATCTATAAAACTGTAAACCATCAGAAATCTTATGTATGAAATATAGGTCATAATAAGAAGCTTAAAATCAAAAGCTAATATTTTGATTAAGGAAGGAATGAATTATATAGCACAAAAATATGGTTAGATTGCTGTTGTTTTGTTAATAACCTGTACAAAATACAAGACTGACTTTTTCTTTCTTTTTAGATAAAATTCTATTGGAGTAAGGCTAGAGATCCTTCCAATCTCCTACAATCCAGAGTATTTGTTCCCTTCTTACTTGCCTATCAAATAATTAACATTCAAGACCAAGCCTAACTGCCTATGTCCTGCTTAGCTCTTGGCAGTAACAAAGGGCTCCTTTTGTCCAAGCTATTTTCATGCAAAGTAGCTCTGTCCGTCCCTACATTTGTACGCAGCCCAGGTTTCTCCATTTTCAAATATTGGATTGTATAAGCAAGTATCGCTGAAAGAGACAGGGAATACCAGGTCTGGTGCATGGACTTCCCATAATGTAGAATGAAAAGTTGTTGGGAAAGCTAAGCCAAGGACTCTCACCATCCCCACTGTTGTTTCTCTCGCTCCGGAAGATACAATGCTCTTCTTTAATGTGAGCCCCACTCAGCACGATGTCCTGGCGCCGCTCAGCATCTGCTTGGCCAACCCTGAACACAAGGGAAAGTGTTTCCCAGGGAAATTCAGACACAAAAAGCACTACAAACAATAAACCTCTTTCTCCCAAAGAATATTCTTTGTACATACAAAAAAGGTACCACTTTTTTTTATCAGAGGCTTTCAACTGCAAATTCTATTTTCAAATATGGGCAACTTCCCTACATCAGAATAAGAAACCAAGGAACAATGATTTACCAATGTATCTCACACAGCACTACACAAAGACATGAGTGAGCTAATCTACTCATAATAGAATTTATGTAAGATGTAAGGAGGAAAATTTTTACTTAGGGTCTTTTAGGGAAAAACTACATGTTAACTGGTTCAGCTGGCTAAGACACATAATTTGGAAGAGTAGAGAGGATACTCTGTATCTATTTCAGGTGGGAAAATCAAATCATTACAAGAAATTTTTCAACAACTTCCCTTTATTCAATCATCTAAGAGGAAAAAAAAAACATTAAATGACCAAAAGAAACAAACATACCTTGTAATTCCATCTTTGATGTAATAAAGCAGGCATTCCGACATCAGTGGGTCCTCATTGAGGTTAACAAGATGTGGGGTCTGAAAAAGGTTACAGATTAGCTGGAACAAGCGCCCTGAGAGCTGTGACCAGGAGGCTGAGGGTTTCCTGGGTTACCCACAGGCGCTGGAAAAGAGACTGCCTTCCCTCCAAGTTGCAATTCCATTATACATAGAAAATACTCTCTCCGGGCCTCCCAAACTGCACTCATACACTATCTAAGAACATGATTTCTGAGATAAAGAACAAGATCCAGTTCTTGATAAGGTCAAAACATTCAGAATACAAAAGAAAAATTAGGACAGGCTGATTCTCTGGATGGGTAATCATAATTTTTGTAAACACTTGGACAAAAATCTTGAATGGTAGCAGAATATGCCACCCCAAAATATGCCACTTTAACATATTATTTTGAGCGGTAGGCACTTGAAAAGCAGCCAGTGCAGAGAGAGGCTTTCTCTGACCTCCCACATCTGCCTCAATACAGATCCTCCTGACGGAACTCAATAGTCATAAATCCTCCAGGAGTTTCATTAACAGGGAAGGTGGACTCTCACCACAGGAGAGGAAGCCAGAAGTCACCACCACACCCCGACAGACTGTCACACACAGTCTACCCCACTTCCCATCTACTCTTCTAAGGACCCTAAAAACCATTTCCTCTCCCCCAGGGGTCTATCTTCCCTCTCCCTTCCCTATGACGATAACATCTAAGTCTGAACTCTAAGCCACATCAAGGCGTTAGTCATTTTCCCCTGGGTATCTCCCATGTATACATAAGGTAGACATGTTAATAAACTTCTATTTGTTTTTTTCTTGTTAATCTATTTGTCTTTTATTACAGGGCTTTCAGCCAAGAACTCAGAAGGGTAGAGGGGAAATTATTTTTCCTCCCCTACAATTCCAATAAATTTAATTTTTCATTTGCTTTATAAAAATGTCCTTCACCACCATCTGTTCTCTGTATTGATGTTTAGTGTGTGTTTTTTTCAGATTCCACATATAAGATCATAAGGTATAAAAAATTCCCCACATTCCCATCATCTCCCTCTGTAATTTTTATCAGTTCTTCCATGGTCTGTTATTATCTTTAGTTTATTAATTAGTCTGTACCTTAAAGAAGAAATTAAAATTACTGACATTCAAATAATACATACATCATGTAAAAATTCTCATCTAACTCTAATATTTCTAAAATCTTTTAAAAAACCAACCTTCTTTGGTGAAAATACCCCACTGGAATCCAAAAATAAGTCACAAGGTGTTGGAGTCAAAATCTACTCAAGATAGTGTCAGCAAATGTAGAAAAATGAAAGAAGAGGCAGATAAGAGGTTAAGAAAGGAACTGCAAAAGATGATTAAAAATCAATTAGAAAAACCTCTACATCTTCTCAACTAGATCTGCCTCTGCAGTTTGAAAGCTTGCTGGTTTGAGAGAGTCAAAGGCCTCTTTGGGCAGTATTCTTTAGGGCCCATCATGACACTGGTCTAAGAAAAAAGGAATCTCTATAACAGGTTTTATTTTTTTCTTTTCTTGCCTTAAAGGAATCTCCTCCCAGTTTTACTGAGGTATGATTGACAGATAATAATTATATTTATTTAGTTGAACGTGATTTTTAAAAGGTGTACAATGTGTCAATTTTATATATGCACACATTGTGCAATGATTACCACAATCACGTTAACACATCAGAAACAGGTTCTAACACTGAATTTGGATATAGTTAGTTTCCTGAGGAAGTCCAGAAAGTTAAAGCAGGATGGGTAAAATTAAAGTAAAAAAAAAAGGTTTTAAAACAGAGCTGCCAGTTTGGATTCTGTGCTTTTTATATCACAAAACTTACTCAAGTTATTTATTTTTTTCTTACTCAAGTTATTTATGATTTGTGTTAAATACCATATTTTTACAAGATGTCATATAATCACAGTTCCTAACATTAAAAGATATTATAAAATATCCTTAAATATATATATGTGTTGTGTGTATAAACATATAGATATATGCAAAGGCACACTCTAAATTCTAGCAAACCTGTAACTGCTAAACTCTTTATAATCATAAGTAATATATCTGAATAAATAATGTCTTACTGAAGGAAAAACCTTTAAGCTGAAAATCACTGACCTTAGGCAATACAAACATATACAATACTTTTACTACTGCTCCAGTTTTACAATATATACCTAAAATTTCTTTAAATCAGTCTTCTTTGTTAAAAAGAACACACTGACATTTATTTTTAAAAGTTATGTGAAAAACTTAACCAAAAGAAACCTAGCAAAAATCACAGAAATATTTTATATCACATAAAACAAAAGTACCAACTGAAACTCCCTACCCATTCTATGCTAACCTAGAGAGATCATTATCAGACCCTTATGTGAAGGCTTTAAGTCTCTTAACAGCCAACTTGAGGTCATCTGAAATGAAGGACCGTTTATTATTGGTATGAAGTATGTGGTTTGTACATCGAATATGTTCTATTATTACACAAATAAGCACACAAAATAATCACTTGATAATATTTTCCGATATCTAACAACAACTAAGAAGCAACTTGGTAAAAAAAACAACACACACACACAACAAGCAACACACCTTACTATTCTAATTAACTAAAAGATATCTACTACTTCCTAACTATGATTATGTAAGTAGGAAGGTAATTACTGGAGTCCTTTTTTGTAACTGGTAAAGGAGCAGAGGCTAGAAGGATGATGACAGGAATTGCTTTGCTCAGTACACTGTTGTCCATAACATAAATTGTAGAAGCACACTAAAGTGGTTCTTTTTCTGAACAGCTGCAATTGCTTCTAGAGAGTTATAAATGAGGGTTGCCAGCATCTGTGGGAAAATCTACAGAGAAAGAGTAGCCCAACAGAAGCAAGGGGAGCCAGGTTAGGCTGGGCCTTTAAGAGCAAGCAACAATGAGGAAGATTAAACATGCTGAATCATGACCATAAGGTACAGATTTATTGCCTTGGGTTTTATTTTGTAAATTATAAATATAATAGGTTGCCCTTGGGCTGTAAGATGAAATCAGAAATATCTGAAATTAAGTAAGCCAAGTCTCAAGATTTTGTTTTAATAACATATTTTTATTGATTTCAGAGAGAAATGGAGAGATAGAAATATCAATGATGAGAAAGAATCATTGATTGGCTGTCTCCTGCACGCCCCACACTGGGGATCAAGCCCGCAACCTCGGCATGTGCCTTGACTGGGAATCAAACGATGACCTCCTGGTTCATAGTTTGACGCTCAACCACTGAGCCACACCGGCCAGGCCAAGTCTCATGATTTTAAAAAAAGGGAGAGAGGGGTTTTGAGGGGTCAGCCCAAAAAGACATGAAGCACCCCAGTGACTAGACAAACAAAAAGTGTTTCTGTTTGGTTGAGTTTCACAACATTATTTCCTACCTTTTTAGGTGAGAAAACCCCCAGAGTTCCTCCATCTTCCCGAATGGCAACTCCCATCTCATCTCAGCCAACAAGGCCTCTCTAGAAAAAACAAAATCACATCAGAATTCTAATACCAAAATGTCAATTAAATCAGTCTAATATGAATTGAAAAATAAAGCAAAGCAAAAATGTTTAAAGTCAGTAATACATGTGAAAGAATCTGCTTATCTCATCATTAGAGAAATTATTTTTAAGAGAAACAGCACATTCAAAATAAATTATGTTCCTCTATTAGATAAGGTTATCTTCACCTAAATAAGAACTCTGTCTCATCTGACTTTAGAGATAGACAATAATTCGTAATGTTTATTTGTATAAAAAAGAAAGGGATTTTCCTTAAGGCTCAACATAAAACTCAACCATTTCTTCAAAATCTAGGAAAGCAGTCAGAAAGAAACGTTGATAGATGGAGCACTGTCTATGAATGGGATTTTTCTCAAATGTTATGTTCCCATGTTCAGCATGATATTGGTTCAATAATTCTAGCTTAAAAATTCTATATTAAGTAAGAAAGTTCTAATTGTTTGATACATTTACTGTATCAAGACATTGGAACTTACTTCTGCCTAATTGCTATGATGAGAACAGACCGACATTTCAAAAATGTATATTTATTCCAATAGCAAAAGTATTATTTTGGGTTATGTTCACATTCAGGGTAGAGACAGAATAGGAAATTTAAAAGTTTGCAACTTAAACGCCTTCATTTCTTACCAAGAGGTTCTATAAAACTTTGAAAGACAATAATCAGAACAGCTTTATAAATTTGGGCAATCTCCTTGCAAATTAAAAACTTTATCCCTCAACAGCTTCCATTTTTATATGGATACCCAGCAACACGCAGTATGTTAACTACTGAAGCACCATAATTTTCTAGAGAACATTTAAATATGTGATTTTTATTTCAAAGTATAAATTCAACAGGCCATAAGTCCCCAGCTAGGTTTTTTTTTTTTTTTTTAGGATAGAAGGTTCTTTGTTAACTTCTATTTTATCTTTTCTTACTATAAAAGTAATCAAAATTCCTTAGAAAATTTAGAAACTTCCCAGAATTTAACCTCCTGACCTCTCCATTCTGATGGCCTCTGTTTTACGCAGCTTCTCTTCCCAAGTTTCATTCAATTCAGCAATGATCTTCTCTGATTCCTACGGGAGGAAGTCCACAGTTAAAGTGACAGTCTCATAATTTAGCGTAGCATGCGTAGGAAGGACAGCAAGAAGCAGATGATGTCCTTTGAGAACATGAGGCAGAATCTAATATGATGACATTTTTTCCTTTCTTAACATGTAAAAAAAAATCATAAAGACCATATAAATAAATCAGTCCCAGATAGATTAATTTTCTTAAGTCCTAATAAAAATACCTTAATAGTGTATGTGTGTCGCGTGTGTGTGTGTGTGTGTAGAGGAAAGAATAATAGTAACACACCAATATACAAGGCACTATTTCTGACATCCACTTCTACAAAAGAATAAAGTTCCCAAAGGTATTAATTGCTTTTGTTTCACTATTTCGCCATAACACTGATGGGGTTCAGAACACGCTCCCCAAAAAACATGGCGTCTTGGCAGACTAAATATTGTAAGCTGAAGTAATTTGAAAAATGGTATGTGCAGGAAGGACTCTGATCTCCTCCTGACGCAGGTTATCAGAGCTTCAGGAGAGGCGTCCCCTATACCTGGAGGAAAGGAGCATCCACACTTCTGAAGACGGAGGAACGCCAAGAGGAATCTGAACAAACAGGCCTTGATAAGTTCCCCGTTTCCTATTCTTAGCTCACACCCCTTTGCCCTATCACATTTTCCCACAACTTTTCACTCTTCGTCAAACTTAATGCTCAGGTTTAACACTTCTTATGAAGACTCCTGTGTCGTGTCAAACTTTTGTTAAATAAATTGTATATTTTTCTCTTATTAATCTGCCTTTTGTTACAGGGGCCACATTAGAAGGAAAAACATTTTTCCTCCCCTACCGCACAATACCTTCTGAACACAAACCCAATGAACCAATACATAAAGGTTTAGTATTAATCTCAACTGAAAATATTTTGCCACTGAGTGACAACTTCCTAATTTCTTGCTGAGTGTTTAGTATATGCCAAAAAATAAGAAATAAAACATCTTTCCTGCTCTTAAGGAGTTTACTGTATACCAAGGAAAGAGAGAGAAGTAACTGAGGATGAATTCATTCAGTAATTATATGTAACCCCATTTTATGCCAAGCCCTGTTCTAGACACCTAGGGGTCTGGGAGGGAACAAAACCCCTCCCTGCCTTTATGAGACTTTCATTTTAGTAAAGAGACTGAAATAAGTCAAGTCTATCGTACAGCAGACTGTAATAAGTACTTTGGAGAAAAATAAAGCAAGGAAGGAAAAGAATGTCGGGGAGGGGTAGTGAGAGAGCAATGTGGAGTGGGGGTGTCAGGACAGGACTCACTGACAAGGTTCTCTGTGAGCAGAGCTGCCACATGAATATATGAGGGAACAGGTAGGAAATGCCTGGAATTTTCCAGGAACAACAGTGGCTAGAGCAGCATGCTCAAGGACTCTGAGTGGGTATGGATGAGAGAACAACAGAGCTGTGTGTTAAGTGCTGGAACTGAAGTGTTAAGTGGGTGAGGCAGGACTGCGTGATGCTTGTGTCAATGAATGAAGGACAAGTAGGAATTGACTAATGGAGGAAGAGCAAGTACCCAAATGGGAGATGAGCATATGCAAAAGGCAGGAGAAAATGCTATCATGGAGACAAGATGAGAAAGTTAGACAATGATGATAATAAGATAATAACACTGTGATGATAAGAGTGATAGTGATTAAGAAAAAAAAGTCTTAATAGTTCACAAAATAGTCTGATTCATTTAAAAGGCTATTATAAGAAGCCTCTGGGATCCCAAAACATAATTACACAGAAAGAAACTGTGAATATGTAATACAATAAACCCCAGGGGTCTGGCATTAGCACGGGGCCATGTAAAACAGCCAAGAGTAAAGGCAGCAGCTGAAAAAGCAAAGGAGGACAGGAGTCAGGAGAAACAAACTGGAGAGCATGATGATGATGGTGATGATGATGATGATGATGGTGATGATGATGATGATGATGATGGTGATGATGATGATGGAGGAGAAGGAGGAGAAGAAGAAAAAGAAGGACAATAACAACTGCTACAACTAGCTAAGTTAGGCAAAGAGCAAAATTGATAACACTTAGAACTGGTGTGGGCATCAGTAAGGTTGATATAAAGGGGCCACGTAGGAGGTGTACTTTCGGGAAAGAAAAGAGTCAGTTAAGTTAGAACAAGTCTGCAGGGGTCAGGAGGGCCTGAAGAAAAAGAGACAAAACCATCCAATTGGCTCTCATTAACCCTCCAAACATGCACAGGCTGAGAACCACCTGAATGGCATCTCTACACAGTTCTCTAATAGGAATGACTAATATTGCAATGCATGTGCCAATCCAAAGCTAAGTGAGGAAGAACCAATATGCCACGAGAGAGGGCCAGCAACTAAGAAAAAACCCCCATACAATTTCAGGAAGCCGTAAGACAGCCAGGAAAGGATGCCAGGTAGCAAGCGGTCAACGGTGTCTATAAAGCATCACAAAAGCTATTCTATAACTCTAACAGGGTAGTGTTAAATGCTTCTGCAAATGACTGTAAAAGGGCAAGTACAAGACAAGCTGTCACCATAACTATATGACACTAAGGTTTATTAATGATAGCGGGGTAAAAACGATTACAGTCTCATAATGACAACTTCAAAAACAAAGAAACAGAATATGATGCCCCTGACCAAACCAGAGCACTTACACTAGTGCTTAGTATACACAAGCCCACCACTGATGTTTGCTATAGAATAAAAAGTGACCCATGAAATAGCTTCTTTTCCTAGTTGGTTTTCAGAAAAAGATGTCAGAGCAGAGGTTTTTCTGGCTATATTTTGGGGTAACTGTAAACTCACCCTAAGAAAGCAAAATTATTGTCTAGGAATCCTCTTACTATCATTTTGCTGCCAACTCTAAAGTGACCTCTCTAATTTTACTTCCCACCTGGAGGGTAAATCAAAATATGATCTCGATGTAGAAAACAGATGTAATGAGTAAGCTGAGGAAGGTACTATTTTTATTTTTCAATATAGCTTCAAGTTGAAAATGTTTATATTGTTTAGAATGCTATTTTTTAAAACTCTGAAAAAAGATGAGAAAATGATATTAAGTATCAGATTAGCAAAACTTCAGTGCTGGGAAAACTATTTTTTCCAGAATCATTCTAAGGATAAAGCAACTGGGGGTCAAAGAAACTAAGCAATTAACCTGAGGATGCGATTCTTCCTGAGCCAGGTCTAAGGTAGAATCAATAGACTTTAAAGAAAATATTCTAAAAAATGCTCACCATAAATTATTTAATAAAGGAGGGAGGATATTCTTTCTTCAAGCCTGAATAACAAACTATGAATAAAATAGAGATGCCAACAGGAAGACAGCTTTCAGTCTCTGAGTCATCAACTCACTCTGCAGGCAGGCCTGGCACACTGGTGTCCAGTCTGCCCACAACCCACGCTAGAAGTCTAATTTAAGACTGAACTAAAATGAGGATTCACAGTTAAGAAATGAGGAGTTGAGGAGACAAATCTTTAAAAGGTCCTTCCTTCCTACAGGTACTACACATAAAGAAATCCCGAAAAGCAGAATGACATCAGGAACTGCTGGGCTCAGGTGTCATTCAATTTTATTGTTGCATCACATATGTCTAGCTATGTGTACAGCACTGGTTAATAATTATGTTTATACTAGAGGCCCGGGGCACAAAAATTTGTGCACTGGCGGGGGGGGGGGGGTCCCTCAGCCTGGCCTGTGCCCTCTCGAAGTCTGGGACCCCTCAGGGGATGACCACCTGCTGGCTTAGGCCCGCTCCCCGGGGGATTGGGCCTAAGCTGGCAGTCAGACATCCCTCTGGCAGCCCGGGAGCCCTCGGGGATGTTCACTTGCCAGCGGGGAGCAGGCCTAAGCTGCAGTCGGACATCCTTAGCGCTGCTGAGGAGGCAGGAGAGGCTCCCACCACCACCGCTGTACTGGCAGCCGTCAGCCTGGATTGTGGCTGAGCAGAGCTCCCCCTGTGGGAGCACACTGACCACCAGGGGGCAGCTCCTGCATTGAGCGTCTGCCCCCTGGTGGTCAGTGTGTGTCATAGTGTCCAGTCATTCCCAGTCGTTCTGCTGTTAGGGTCAGTTTGCATATTACCCTTTTATTATATAAGATGGCTCAATACAATCTTTTTCTTTTGTCAATCCTCACCCGAGGATATTTTTTCCATTGATTTTTTTTTTTTTTTTGAGAGAGTGAGAAGGGAAGTGAGAGAGAGAGAGAGAGAGAGAGAGAAACATCAATGTGAGAAAGACACATGGATTGGTTGCCTCCCGTATACACCCTGTTGGGTGGAAATGAAACCTGCAACCCAGGTACATGCCTTTGACCTGGAATCAAATCCACGACCCTCCAGGTGCATGGACTGATGCTCTAACCACTGAGAAACACCGGCCAAGGCTGGCTAAACACAATTTAATCTCTTCACCATGATTCAGTTATGGTGGCAGAGATATCCACCAAATCAGAAAAATTTTCATGAAAAAAATTAGTTTAAATTCTGATATTTAAACGTTTAGTGCTTATCCATGAAACATGCCTTGAAGCCATCAGATGGCCAAGGTTTTACTGTACTGAACATAGAATACTTCATAAGTGAATTCCAAGTATGGGGCCCTTGGGCTGCCTAGCACAGCATTAGCCCTTGCATGCTTCTGTAATGGATATTTGCTGATATTTATAGTCTAAGCCTAAGCAATGGCACTCACAGTGCTGACTTTGATGTCAGACTAATAAACAAACACCATTGTCACCACACAGTGACTATAGCTACATCTTTGAAAGTTTACTGAATAGGAATTAAATCAAGATTACATACATTTCAACTCAGTTTGACCTGCAACTAAAAACTGAAAGCAATTACATGTCTTCTGTTTTGCCAGAGACATTTATGAAGGGCTCAAGATATTTATGATGGGGTAACAAGATATTTATGATGAGGTAACAGACTTCTTCCATATGAAAACAGACTATTCAATGAACAATGCAGTAGCAACATCCTATGTAAAAATAGTCTACCAATTGATCATGTTTTTGAGAAGCAAAGGGAAATAAAATGTTGGGAAAATGAATTGACCCCTCTATTACTGTTTTCCATTATAGTATTTTTATCCTACAGTGTCATGTCTTAGGAATGCAGCTCCTTCACACTCAACAATGAAATAATCCAAAAATGAGGAATTCTCAAGCATTTCTATCATACAAACACTGCCTTGCTGTGGATGCAAGATGTAATCTGCCTGCAGCATTAAAATGCAGGTCTGCCAGAATGGAATTCTCCCCACTCACAGAACAAGAGCAGAATTAAGGCTCTTAAGCTTCAGTGAACTACCCTGCTACATTAAAAACTCAAGATCGAATGCAAAGAAGCTATTTCCTAAAGGTAGGGAAAATGGAAGATTCATTTATGTTGGCTTAAAGGACCATTAAAACAAAGCATGTAGTTTTGTCTTGTTTTTGGTGGGAAGTAGGGAGGTTGGGGGAGGGTTCCCTGAATAATGGCAGTGTTATTCCTTAGAAACTATTTGCAAAACACTGGATGATCTAATTCTTCAGAGTCTGGTTAATGCCCCGACTCCTAGCATTCAACATTATTTCCAGTTGGACCCACTTGGCATTAGGATAATTTCCTCTTTTACACCAAGAAGTATGCTAAAGGAAGGTGTGATCTCATTAGTGCACTAAGGCTTTAATAAGCAAACAGTAAGATTCAAAATTCCCAAATAAAAAGCACATTTTACATTAAATAGTAAGTGGGAGACTTCCCTTTACCTTCCCACAGAGCCCCGCATCCCCACGGTGGCCCCAGCACAGCATCTTTGTCACTGATGCCTATGTGATAAAATACATGAGTACAGTCTTCGTGCCCAGGGCTTCGCTCAAGTCTTCAGGAACATTTCAAAGTCAATTTTACAACAGCAGAAATTACTCTTCATGTTGCAACATGAAAAGTTTTCTCACTCCCTCTCCCTCTGCCACTTTCCACTAACATGTTCTGGAGGAAGATACAAGATCATTACTTTGGTTTCCAAAGCACCTTATTTTAGGAGTAAAATGCCAAGGGAAAAGGTAGGCTGATTAAGAAGCAGAAGGCCATTTTTCATTTAAAACTTTCTCAGCCTCACCCGAAAACCGAAAAGGAAGCATTTGTCATCTTCAACTATCAAGCTTATTAATTCCTCTTAGTGGTGAAAATCTCAGCAAACCTTTTCAATCGCTAATCTGTCAGAGGGTCACTGCTCTCCCAGTCCTTGAATGGGCAGCAGTCGTGGATGCCAAGAGGACTATTAGCTGGCAGCATGATGGCAACTTCCCAGCTCCTTAGTCAGTTTCTTCACACTCCTTGCTTTCCCTACCCTGGCACTTTTGAACACAAAGGCCAAAAGATATGAATCAAACCATGATCCTGGAGGTGACAAGCAAGGAAAGAAAAAGCATCTGTGATGCTGTCACAGTGACTTGAAGGGTGGCACCACAGGTAACAACTGTCTGCTCTCATAGTCACTGAGGGGGAGGAAGAACCTGTGAGTCAGAAGGCTGCTGTTCCTAACTTCCACCTTCATGGAGAGAGGCAAGAAAGCACCTGACTGAGCCAGCAACAGGCTGGGAAAGCTAAGCTGAGTGCCAGGGCAGGGGGCCTGCACAGGAGGCGGCAGCCTTCCACAGCAGTGACCACAAGGTTTCAAGGCCTTCTATGGACTTCCAAAAGATGCCGCTTCATGCGTCTCTAAATAAACTTGATACATAGCTACTCAAATGTACAAACTTTCTTTTGATTGTGTATTTATTTTACTAAATAAATATATGGCTCTACATAAAATTCTTCTGATGAAACCAAATGTTTTCAACTAATTAATTAGTTTCCAACTAAATTTCTAACTGAACAAGTTCACTGTGACTTATAAACTACCTCCGAACTAATGGACATACCCAGGTACTTATCAGTTACTTGGCATGGCCAGCCTAGGATCTGCCCTTGAATCTCTCCCATCTGCCTGGCCACATCAGAGTCAAGCATTCTGGTGAACAGAAATTAATTACCTTACAAAGTAGCAAATTCCATTTTCAGGATACCTCTAGAGTTAAAGTTCTTCCATATGCTGAACCAAACTCTCCGTGATTTTTAGTTCTAATTCTGCCTTGTGGAACTACATAGAATACTTTCATTTAGTCTGAATTATTACTCACCTTTAGACGTTCGATGGCTTCTTCTCCTCCAGGTGTAGACATGATCCTCTCCTGAATACTGGTCACAGATGTTAAGCCCACCTGACTATTGAGTGAGCAGGAAGATGAAGATGAAGTAAGGGACCCCATGGATGCTGTGGAAAAATTGCCAGGGCGTTGATTCTCAGAGGCTAGCAAGTACCTATGCTTATTGTTCTGAAAATCTTTCAGATCTGGGAGACAGACAGAAGGGAAGGCAGAAAAAGTAGAAGAAAGGGAAAGGAATAGAGAAAGAGAAAAAAAACAAAAACAGGAAGGAACACCCATGTAAGAAAGGAAAGCATTAAAGTGCCAAGACAAAGACATATTATAATACAAAAATAAGTTGTATCTGTTCTAGATGGCAGTTCTAAAACATGTCTGTCTTTAACACTGGTATCCTAGAGGTTAAGAACCAATTCTGAATGTAGAAACTAAAAAATTACAGCATGGTTAATGTTGTATCAGGTCGGGCCCCAAAGGATAATGCTTAGGCATTCTCCTTTCTATTCCTTCTGTGGCTCCAAATCTACAATGCCTTAGATTTACACAACTCGTAAATCCCAGTAGTTTGTCACAGTAAGGGAAAAAAGATGGTCACTTATTTATCAATAATAATACATATCAGCCACGCCCAGTGTTTTATAGCATTCAGCAAAAATTCCCCCCAAAATGTCACAGTTAAAACAAAAATATGAATACTTAGTAATGTCCTTTTTTTAGGAACATTTCAATATCCTAAAAAGAATTTTTTTAATACATCGTTTTTTAAAAATAGGAGAGGTAATTGTAGAAATGACAGGAATTTTGTCTAAGTCCTGGTTAAGAACTTAGGGCTGATTGCTTGCCTTAACAGGGAAGAACAATTAGCAAATGGATGTTTACATTAATCTGTCAGAGACGAAAAAATTAAGGCTGAGTATTTGCTAAGTAAGGCTCTCACTTTTCCTAAAAGTATGACCATGAGTCATTGTAAACCAAGTTCCCAGTATGAAATGCAAGTTTTAGGGACACACTTTCATTTACTAAAGTTTTCAATAGAGCTATAGATTTTGCTTTTAGACTTAGTTTTGGCAAACGAGCCACAAACAACAAAGTTCAATAATTTGCTGTTTGTACTTTTCTTCATTAATCATCCTTCTCAAATAGACACCAGAGAAAAACCATAGGTATTGGTGCATTCCAATTTTAAAATTAGCTCATTTTTAAATTTGAGAAAAATCTACATTGCTTAAAATTCATATAAAAACTAAGTTTTCCTTAAAGGATCTGAGTCAATACAAAGAGTCAGAAAAAAATGTAAGTTCTTTCTGGCCTATTCATGTCTAATTAATCAAAGCCAGTTCTTGAAACCCCTTAAAACTAGTGGTTGCTTCAAGACAGTTTGAAAACCACCATCTGCAAATATAGAACATAGGAAAACAAGCAAGTTTTAAAGGGAGGATAGGAACTGCAGCAAAAGAATCAGCCATCAGGTGACGGCAGCAAGGTGGGAAGAGCAGGAAGGACAGAGTTAGTCCAACGGACACATGCAGGCCCTAAAAGGAACTGAGTGTAGTAGATCGAAATGGAAATTCAGAAGTGGTCAGGGCTGCTTTTCTGCGCGATACAGAATTAAAATTTAAGTCATGCACAGTTTTCAGGGAGAAGCCACAGCTGCTCAGGAAAGAGTGAGGCCACAAGCTGGCAGCACCTCTGGAGCACAAAAGCGAGAACAAGAGGTGTTTTTCCCACACCAGTGTCGGTCAGCTTTGGAAATCTCAGACAGAGCCGTCCAGTCCAAGAGTCACTCTGAATTAGAACGTTTAGTGTCCCCAAAGCCTAACTTTGTCACAGCAGCCAGGGCTATATTTGGTTTCTCCTATGGATTTCCTCACTCTCTGTCAAGCCAACAAATCAATAATTCCTTGATAAACTATCTTAAAAGGGTAAGAAATTATTTCCTCACCAACTTAGTAACACATATGGGAAGATTAATGTGTGATCCTTTTAAAAATATCCTCATTTCAAGCACAAATTTTATTCACGTAAGTTTTTAAAATTTAATTTGCAATTCATGAAAAAGAAAAAAAAAAGAGTTTACCTAACTATCAAGCAAGCTGAGGCCCAAGATAGGGAGGAAGCCAATTTAGCCTAATCCAGGGGGAATGCTACTCCAACAGTCACAGAGGTGCTCAATCACAGAGACTTCCCAACTGGAAGTGACTGTTTTTAATTAATTATATATACACTGAGGCTCAGAATTACACAGCTAAGTAAAAAGGACTTTTCTACTAAATAATCATATTTGAAGGATATCAAGAGCAAGAAAGGTGTAATAATGATTAAAAGCTAGGGCTCTGAGTTACACTACCCAACCTGACCACACAGAAACCATTGGATCTCAGCAGCCAACTAACCACTCCTGGTAACAGTGTCCTCATTGGTAAAATGGACATAATGGAACTTTCTGAGTTATTGACAGGATTGAGATAATATATCCAAGGTACTAGAACAGGGCCTGACACATTATATACACTCCATAAGCGTGAGCTGCTGTCATTGCTATTATCATCATCTATGACTCTGGATTCAGTTTAATTACCTAAGTAGAAACACTGAAGGGTAGAAGTAACAAGATTCTTCGGCCTCTCGACTTTATTCAAGACACAAACTGAAATGCAGCAAAGATTGCTTTGCTAAATGTAGAAGGGCAAAACTAGGATCATTTCTGAATCTACACACGGTATGCTCTGTCTGGGATTTCACTGTTAGAACTGCTGGCATGCAAAGCTCATTTTAGGTTAATCCAGCAGAGGCAGACTAGCAAATCAGAGTACTACTGGGAATGACCAATACATGAAATACACACATTTGCCTCCACTTCCAGAGTAATCATCGATCAATGGATCAACTGAGGGTAAGCAGGAGGGAAAATACAAGAAGGATCAAAGTTCAGGTTCAGCAGTGACACAGAGAGGGAACAGAGCAGTATTTTGGCATTTGGGGAGATGAAAATATTAACACAGACTATATTATCATTTTACAAACTGTATTCATCTAAAATCAAGTGCTAATCAGTAAGACAAACTAAACTAGAAAACCAGAAGAGGCCTTGAAAATCTTATTAGAATTCTAAATAATATAATATTAATTTTACACAAAAAAACACACCATAAATATGCTCTATTAAATAAAGCCAAATACTATTCTACCTGAATAATCCAGTTAACTCACTTAAGAGAACTTCTGATTAGGCATATTGCCTAATCAGACATAACCAGATTCAGATTCATTTTAAGACAAATGAATTACATTAAAATTAGATACATTTTAAGACAACAATGTAAGACAACGTTCTCTGAAAGTCTAATTCTTGAACTTAAGGTCAATTAAATATTTTCCCCTTCATATGTTCATAGGCAACAGGCTGGGGAGCATTCACACATATATCACTGCTACTACATTAACCCAGAGAAACCTGTAACACAAAACAAAAATTTCAAGTAATATTTTTATGAAGTAATTAGTTTCTCAGTGAGAATAAGCTTAACATTCCAAATAAATTCCATTGCTGATCTAAAACAGAAATCTATCAAAAATACAAGTAGTGATATATATTCATGAAAAATTAATTTCATGAGTTCAAATGGATATCCTGGTACATACTATATAAAAAACTTCTGAGATCATTTTCATTGTTTTTTTTTGAAGAAGTTAAGGGAAAAACAGCCTGGCTGGTGCAGCTCAGCAGTTGAGTGTTGATCCAGGAACCAAGAGTTTGATTCCTGGACAGAGCACATGCCTGGGGTCTTGGGATTGATCCCCAGTAGGGGGCATGCAGGAAGTAGCAGATCGATGATCCTCTCTCATCGATGTTTCTTTCTATCTCTCCCTTCCCTCTTCCTCTCTCTAAAAATAAATAAAAACATTAAAAAAAAGGGAAAAAAACCCTTTTCCTACCATCAAGCTTCATCAAGTTCCTTAAATCTAAATTTAAATATAAGAACCCTGAAAAGGATTAGATTTTGTTTTGATCCTTAATCGACTTACTATCAATGATATCACCCAGTCCCTGAGCACGAAGAAGGTCCTTCAGTCGCGTCACCTCCTCCTTTAATTCACGGACAAGCTTGGCATTGGGGTCCTCATTGATAACAGCATTGCATTTAATTTGTTTTGCACGATCTGCATATCTAGATACAAAAAGATTCATTTTTGCCATTCCTCAGATGCTCTACTTCTCCTAAGTAACATACCATTCTTTCTTTTTTTTCTTTAACATACCATTATTTCTAAAGCAAACAGCTTGAGTATTTACACATTTATGGGTCTTAATAATAACACAATGTGTATAAAGTTTTATAGTACCTTATAAAGTTGAAGAAAAAGGCTCAGATGAATTTAAGTGATTTACTCAAGATCACAAAAGAAATAAATACCAGAAAAAGGACTCAAAACTGATTAGTCAGACTATAAGTGTTCCTTTTCATTATATCAAGTGTCTTTAATGAGAGAAGAGTAGAAAGTTTGGGATTAAAATAATGAAACCTATTCATATATACAGAAATACTCTATTAGTAAACATTCTGTCACTAATTTTTTAAAATGCTACATGTACTCATAATTGTATTACTTTTTACGACTTGAGCATTTCTATAATGACAAACACAGGGACACTTCTTTTTTATAAATATGAATATTATTTTAAAACTTTCACTATTATCTAAAAGTTATCTGAAAATCTAACTTGAACAATTTTAATATTTTTCCTATGAAAATGTTTTTCCTTTCTCAGTGAAACCGAAAACCATAAACCATAGGTCAATTCTATTATAATAAGAATCTCCTTCCCTTCACATTTTCCCTATTATGAGAAAGCTGGGTCCTCACGCACATAAATGACAACCCATACAGCATAAGAATATGCATGGCCTAACAAAATGACTTAACGTGGCACTGTGTTCTTCTAAGCTATTGGGATCAAACGGAGTACCTCAGAGTGCTCAAAGTTTCATCATAGTTGATATCTGCTGGGCTCAGAGCAGCAACCATTGCAGTCCGAGAATTGCCACCTAAAAAAATGAATCGTGATTATCTCAAATCACTCTCATTTTTAAAAAATTTTATTGAATGTACCAGATCAGACAGCACAACCTTAGATCCTAAGATTTAATCAAAAGTCAATAAACTTCTTGAATGTCCCCATGTCAGGCACTGTACTCAGATCTTGGGGTCTGGATTTACTGTGTCCATTTTCCCTCTTCCCAACCAAACAAGACCTCAGCACTTCACCAAAGCTGCTCTTAGCGATGTGAATGTTACTGATGACGTGGACGGCCCAAAAGGCCATTCTCAGCCTCTTCTTTCTATCAGCAATTACTGACATAGCTGGTTACCCCCTCCTGCTCATCAAGGAGGGGAAAGGGCTAATGAAACAGTGACTGAAGGTCCTAAAACATCAACAAAAATGAGTACGGGTTGGTTACATCTGATTGTGTACACCTCAGAGGAGCATGAAGCTTTCAAAGAGGAAGAAGGAGCAATAGTTTGAAGCAGGTGTGTGGTGAGGAAGACAACTACTTCACAGTTTATGTCTGGAAGTCAACGACATAGGGAAGAAAACCCTGGTTTAAATAAAGGTATGCAAATCCAACCAGCTTTAATAAAAAAGATAATTAAAAACCAGTGGTCAACATACCTAGATTTTCTCGAAGGAGCCAAGTAAGCACAGAATCCCTGTAGGGAATAAAATCAGTTTTCTTCTTCTTCTTACTCTATTAAACGGAAAGAAATAGTTTTAGTGTTAAGGAGGAAAAAGTCACATGAAAGACAAACCAGCCTAAAATTACCAAGTAAATTAAATTACAGTAGAACCCTCACTGTAGAAATTTAACACTTCACAGCTTCAGTTCTTCACAGTAGTACCCCAAAGCTCATGTAATAAAGTAATTGTTTCTTTTTGTTTTATTTTGAAAAATTTGTAACATACACAACAGTTTAGAGAGTAATATAATGAGCTACCATATATCCATCATGCAGCTCTAACCATTTTCAATATTTTGCCAATCATGTTTCAATTATCCCTCAAACACTTTTCTACACTTTTTGGTGTATGGAATGATGCTTCAACCAACGAAGCCACCTGGCCAGGGCTCTTTCCTACACTTTTTATTCCTGAAACATTTTGGGGTAAATTGAAGACATCATGCCCTTTTTATCCCTAAGCCCTTAGCAGATAAGGACAGTTTCTTACAGTTCCAAGACCAAATTAAGGAAATTTAACATCAACATACTACTACTATCAATTATCCTGTCCATGTCATGTCTTTTATAGCTGGTAGTGTTTTAAAGGAAGTCCAACATTTCACCTATAAATACTTCAGGTACATATCTCAAACAGAGAAAGATTTAAGAAAACATAACTGCATGACTATTACACACTTAGCAAAATTAACAGTAACTCCTTAATATTATCTAATACCCAATCCTCAAATAATACTTTTTACTTTTGCTGAGGGGCAAATATGAATCCTGTACATTCCAGGCCAAATGTGTAGGAGCCAGTCATTTAGTTAACGCATTTACTTGTCCAACCACCAAATCATCAAGTGGATTATTACATATCTAGTAACTCTTGTAGAGCAATACAATTTGGTTTCTTTGGATGGAAATTATGCCCAAAATAAATCCAATCAGTAGAGTATTAGATCTAAGGAAATAATATAATTCGTAATCTTGAGATTTTTAAAGACTGAAAATGCATTTTCTATATATAGTTTATTATATATACTGCTCTCTCCGTAACCCTTCTCATTATTACAGAATAAAGCAAAAAGCACCAATGTAAAGCCAGTGCTGCAAAGGAGGAAGTTATATCCTTTGAAAATAAACATTTTTGTAGATAAGAGCTACTCTAGTCTCTGCTGGCTGACTGATGTATTGTGATAAGTTAAGAAACTACTAAGGAGAAAGCCAGGGTTCACTGATATACATCTCCCCAGCAATGAGCAGTTTTATAATCCATTCCAGGTACAATATGAGTTTAAATTACACTAAGGATGATCTAGTTCTTGTAAAAACACAGGTATTCAGAAAAGGAAAACTAAGTAGCTAACCTCTGGTTTGTTGAGGAGGAAAAGAAAGAAGGCAAGCAGTACTTTAATTCCACCTCTTATCAAAAATATCCCCTCCATCTCATCCCACCCCACTCACTGACACACATTCCAACAATTAGAAAGTCATTTCCAATAGCAGGTTCTAAATTACACAGACCTCAAGGGAGATTGAACCCACTCAGTCATTCACAAGATAATGGAACTTTCACTCCACTACAAAATTCTTGAGGCCGGAGACCTCTCACTCCACTTTGCCTATGGTTAGTACTGAAAATGCTGCAAGATTTAAAGCAAGGCAGTTACAATGACTGCAAACAATGCTCTAAAAATAAGCAGGCTCACTTTTACTAAAATATTCTATTTACATTTCTGTCAATTAGACTAAATTAAGGAATAGCTAAATGAATATACATAAATAGAACTTCAATCTTTTCTATTTGAAAATACCCTGGAATTTTAGCCATTTCTTCTCTACTTAGTGTCTTACACACATGAATTTCATCTGTCTTACATCCATAATTTTAAAAAATAAGCGCTTCAGTAGTTACATAAAAAAGTTTTATTTACATCAGTAACTTCCCATAAAAAAAAAATTGAGTTTAAATGGTAATAATCCTGTTTATCTCCCCAGTGGAAATAACAAGACATCTTAATTCACCAAAAATTATGCTTGTTACATAAAAACTAAAATTTATTTCTGATCTATTATAGTTATAACGTGGATGCAAAGTACTAAACTGAATTTTACAAAACTGATTATAAAAAGTCATTTTTTGTGGCACAGAGCAAAGTGGGAAATACATAGGTAAGTACTTTGTAAACTTCTCTTTGGGTTCATATGGATGTTAATTGATGAGCAAATGAACAGGACAAGTTAAAATAATCACTAAGTTTTAACAGTCTTTATGGTTCTGGGACCCAAATTAAATATTTTAAGAATACCCATAAATGTATATCAAATAGCAGATTTTTTAATCTAAGGCATCTTTTTTTAATAGCAGAGAAAACCAGAAAAGGGACATTACTTTTTATTGCTTTATTTTGCAATTACCAAGAGTAAATAAATCTGTATGTCTGAAAATATGAGCATAAAATATCTTAGTGCAAATACTGCTTCTATCCCCAATGTTACTCATGTGATTCAGAACAAACTGTGCTCTATTATTTATGCAAAATAAATTTTAGAGTATTTCTATAGAAATAGAAGAAAAATTTATTATATTTGGATTTAAAAGGATGCAAATCATATGTTTTCAAGATACAGTTAGAATTTTAACTTGATTCTACAGCCTGTGCTTTATGTATAACTGAAAAGAAAAAAAAAATTTTATCATTTAAATAACCTGTGACCCTAGCCGATTTGGCTCAGTGGATAGAGCATCAGCACATGGACTGAAGGGTCCCAGGTTTGATTCTGGTCAAGGGCATGTAGCTTATTTGCAGATTCCCCAGCCCTGGTCAGGGTGCATGCAGAAGGCAACCAATCGATGTGTCTCTCTTACATCGATGTTTCTGTCTCTCCCTTTCCCTTTCACTCTCTCTGAAAATCAATGGAAAAATATCCTCAGGTGAGGATTAACAAAAATAAATAAATAAATAAATAACCCATGACTTTTCATGGTAGGAAACAAGTACAAATAATATAAAGATGTTTAAGAAAAATATACAAATAATCCCAAGAAGCCAGCTATGTTTTAGAATGGTACCCTTAAGAAATTTCTTTCATCATCCATTTGTGAAGTTAATAGATCTCTTCAAGAGACAGTCCTTTAGATCAGTGGTTGCCAACCTTTTGGACCTCACGGACCACCAGTGATCCCGACCACTGGTTGGCAACCGCTGCTTTAAATCACTAGAAGAGATATTGCAAGATAACACAATGTAGAAACTTCCTCAACTTTCTTTTCCCTTATTCTGAATTCCTTCTTCAAAGTACATCATGTTCCTTAAATTAATTTTGCTGTGAAGGCTCATGATTCAGGTCCACTCTAAATAGCAATTCTAAATTCCAGAGCCAGAAAACAAAAAACAGAAACTTTTTCTGAAGGTGCCATTCCTACGTATGTGCCATACACCCTGCTGAGGATCCAAAATCATCACAACTGATTCCACAGCTAGTTCATGTTTATCAACCCCCACCATACCTTGCTGGTGCAGTTATCCTACAGATGAAAGCATTTAAAAAAGAGAATGAGAACACAGGATAAGCCTCCAGACAGAAAATAGTGTGTAATTTTTAAGTCATAAATTGAATATGACTTCTCAGAGATAAGCAAAAAAGCATTCAATTCTTTTTAAGGATTCAAATAAGATACTAAACTAAATTAGAACACACATGACTAACACTTTCTTAGCTTCTTAATATAAATAACAAAGCTTTTATATAAAAATTGTTTCAGTTTTAGTGTTCCACTATTAAGGAATAATAAAAATAAACTCTTTTAAAAATACATTACTGGCCCCCAAATCAACAGCATTTATTATGGCAAACTGTTCAAAATACTCCAACAAAGTACTGCATCCTACTTAGAAAAGATTGTACAGAAACAGAAGATACAATAAATACTTGTGGTTTTTATGAGATATGAAATAAGGCTCAAAAAATAGTCAAACCTTAGGTCTTTGTAAAGACCTAGCCCTTCCTTTAGCTTATATCGATCTGTTTCCTTTCATTCTCCTCAATCTCTTTTACTTTTAGTACGAAGTGTATTATACCTCGTATCTTATCAAAAAGCTCTAAAAGAAGGAAGGTAAGATTACATAAGAGGGCCAAAAAAGGGCAACCGTCATAAATAATCATAAAATACCTGTCAAATACATTTGCTGAGCAGACAAATGTTCCTTTACAATGAAGTAACACTTACCACCTCCGCCAAGGCTGAAATGACTTTGCCCAGAGTTGTAAGAGACTTATTAATATTTGCTCCTTCCTAAAATCAATTCCAAACATGAAAGAATTAAGAAGAATTTCTACAACTGCCACATCATATACAGTATAATAGATAAAATACAATTAGCCATAGGCTAGCATTATTAGCTTATTTATGACCACAAATTCTAAAATCCTCCTTTAATTCTCAATCTTCCCTCCTCTCCACTTGGTAACATGCCAAGACCACATGTCTAATTGTACAGTTTTAAAGTGTCTTTGAGATGTTTATGCTCCAAAAACTTACAGATGCAGCCTTCTTCCCACAATTCACCAACACGAAATTTCTGCTCTTGTTAAGCATATCTCTAGAGGAGTTCATGTTGGCCTCACATCTGGATCTTGTGTATCCTTTTTCCCCACTACTGTCCCTTACTTTCATCTGCTCCTCAAAATACAATTCAACTCTCAACCATGAAGTTCTCCTTATTGTTATATAACTTAACCTTTCTTTGAAGTTATAGAGCAGAATTGGCAAAATTTTTCTTAAAGGTTTTGTGGTCTCTGTCACAACTTCTCAACCCTACCATTGTAGCAGGAAAGCAGCCACAGGTAATATATAAATAGATGCAGCTGTGTTCTAATAAAATCTTATTTACAAAAACAGTCAGTGGGCCAGATATGGATACCCATGTTATAGAACAATTATTGACTAGGCCATTTGCTTGACAAGAAAAATACCTTTAATCGAGTCCCTTTGGCGCCAGTTGAATCAGCTCGTTCGCTTCCTGCTAGATCCACCAAGCTGATTTTACTGACCTGGTAAAGAACAATAACATTGCGGCAATTCAAAAATAAGCCAAGTAGAAGTAGAAAACATTTAGAGGCAGGAAACTGAAAGATTAAGGCAAGGAGAAGACTAAAAATATTGATTAGGACTTATATATGACATAAGACAACAAAGTCAACATATACTTTTTATCAATTTAAAGAGCACACAGAAAGATCACAGCAAGTATCTTGGTTCAAAAGAAGTATTTTTCAATGATGTCATAAAATATGTAAAACTCTGCAGCCACTATGGAAAACAGTATGGAAGTTCCTCAAAAAATTAAAAATAGAACTGCCATATGATCCAGAAATTCCAGTTCTGCATATTTATCCAAAGAAAATGAAAATACTAACTAAAAAAGATATGTGCAACCCCAATATTCATTGCAGCATTATTTACAACTAGAGGCCCGGTACACGAATTCATGCACTGGTGGGGTCCCTAGGCCTGGCCAGCAATCAGGGCCCATTGGAGCCAGGCCGATGGGACAGATGGATTGGGGCGGGGCTGATTGGGGCCTGAGGGCCAGGGGGAAGAAGTGGGGGAGGAACCAAGGGAGGCTGGCCAGCCAGGGTGGGGGAGGACCGCAGGCAGTTGGCTGGCCGCGGGAGGTTGGCTGTGGGAGCGCACTGACCACCAGGGGGCAGCTCCTGCGTTGAGCATCTGCCCTCTGGTGGTCAGTGAGCATCATAGTGACTAGTCGACTGGTCATTCCAGTTGTTCAGTCGTAATAGTCACTTAGGCTTTTATATAGATAGATAGTCAAGATATGGAAACAACTTAAGTATCCATTGATAGATGAATAAAGAAAATGTGGTACATAAATAAAATGGTATATTATCCAGTCATAAAAAAGAATGAAATCTTGCCATCTGCAATAACATGGATGGATCCTGAGGGCATTGTGTTAAGTTAAATAAGTTCAACAAAGAAAGAGAAATACTACATGATCTCATTTATATTTATTCATTGACCCATTAAATGGCATATTAAAAATGAAGCTTCCAGCCCTGGCCTCGTGGCTCAGTTGGTTGGAGAGTCATCCTGTGAACCAAAAGGTGGGAGGTTAGATTCCCAGTCGGGGCACATACCTAGGTTTCAGGTTCAATCCCCATGGGGGTGAGTATGAGAGGCAGCCAATCCATTTCTCTTTCACATCAATGTTTTTCTCTCTCTCTCTCAAATCAATTAAAAAAACAACAACAAAAATCTATCCTTGCCCTTCAGCATGGCTCAGTGGTTGAGCGTCGACCTATGAACCAGGAAGTCACGGTTCGATTCCTGGTCAGGGCACACACCCAGGTTGCGGGCTCAATCCCCAGTGTGGGTTGTGCAAGAGGCAGCCGATCAATGATTCTCTCTCATCATTGATGTTTCTATCTCTTGCTCCGTTCTCCCTTCCTCTCTGAAAACGATAAAAAATATATTTAAAAAACAAACAAACATATCCTCGAGTGGGGATTTTAAAAATTAAATAAAAATTTAAAAATGAAGCTTCCAGAAACTGGAACTCTCAAATACTGATGGTGGGAATATAAAATGATATTGTTTCATTATATCATTTTACAATGAAGACTGGAAAAACAGTTTGGCAGATTCTTAAGAAGCTCAACATACACTTACCATAAGATTCAATCATCCTACTTCAAGGTATAAAGCAAGAGAAACAAAAACAAATATCCACACAAAGACTTGTATGCAAATGTGAATACCATCTTCATTTGTAAGATCAAAAACTGGACACAATTTAAATGCCTATCAACAGATGAATTAATGAACAAACTGTGATATGTCATCTGTATAATGAAATAGTAATCAGAATGAAAGAGGGAATGAACTACTGATACACACAACAACATAGATGAGTCTCAAAATCATTATGTTAAGGAAAGAAACCAGACAAAAAATACTATACTATATTATTCCATTTACATAAAATCCTGGAAAATGTAAATTCATCTATAGTGACAGAAAGCAAGTCAGGGATTACCTGAGGATGGGGTGAAAGGAGGGATGTAGTTAGATTACAAAGGAGCATGAGGCAACTTTTCGGGGTACTAGATAAGAAATCTGGTTGTAGTATTGCAATTTCACTTAGGAACCCATACTCAAAACTGGTCTAGAGAGGAATAAAAATGATAAGCAAAAGGTATAAAATACCTTTCATTAAGTAAAAATCCCTTCTACAAAATGCAGAGGCTAGCAAGCAGGACGTCTGAAAATCCCCTGTGCACAACTCAAGCCCAGAGACTGAAGTTCTCCTACCTTCTCAGTGGAAAGGTTGGTCTCAGTATCATGTTTCTTCTGGGTGAAAACAATTGTAAACACAGCATGGGAACGGCTACTTGTTTCATTCATGTTGGTAGCTGCCACTGTCCTAAATACACATAAAGGTGACCACGTGACAATGGCATTCTTAGACAAAAGTTAAAAGGGACAGCAGGCTCCACATTACAGGCATAACAATCACAGGCAACAACTTTAATTCACAGGTTGCAAGATTATACACAAAACGCTCTCAATACACTTTATCTACGAGTCTATCAAGTTACCCTCCATCTCCAAAGGTACCCCCACAGAATCATTTTTCATACTCCAGTTGTCCCTTTTGGGAACCACTGAGGAATTTAATTTTTATTTTTATTAGGCGTTCATTTATTCCAGGATCAATTACTACCACAGGCATGTGATAAGCAACATTTTAGCATAACTTGACCAAAACATAATAGTAAAACTTAACTGCAGTTCCCTTGTGCCCCAGCAGTGCATTGTTTTGATAGGAAGATAGATACTAAATATGCTGAAGCCCTCACTTCTCCAGCAGAGCCAAAGGATCAGAGGACTCCACAATAACACCAACTTTCATAACTACAAAGGGCCTCAAAATGTGCCGAAGACCTCAGCCGTTCGTCTATTTCCTACCATACCTGGCTTTGTTCCCAGCATCCATGAGGTCAGCAATGTCTGTGTAGGAAGTGACTGCCAACTTTGACAGATCCTCCACATATGGGCCAAGAAGTGGGTGTTCACGTACACGCAAATTACCCTTGTTTTTTGGATTCAGCAAATCTCGTACTCTTTCACAGTAAATTTCCATGTAGCTCACCTAGAAACAAATTATTAATGAATGAGAACTCAGGAAAAAAATCCTCTACATGAAAAAGATTTTTAAAAACTCATTAAAAGTAATTAGAGATCAGCAGCCTTTACTAAGTGAAATGCCACAGTTCCAGACCCTTTTATCGTATTAACTATATGCACAGATATCACTGAGTAGGTCAGAACCAGCCTTCTGACTTTCTCGGGAAGGAAAAGGAGGTAAACAGGCTATCTTAGCACACAGTGACTGCCACCTGTCTTAAGCAGAAAAAAATATCATTTTTAAGAGCAACTTATCAGTTGTCAATATTGTTTTAAATGCATGCCATTCTCCAAAAGCTTGGAAACAATATTTCTATTAGTGTTAAAACCAAGGAACTGTATCAATATTCCAGAGCAGTTAAGACAAGAGACAGCGACTCTAATACCAGTACTTTAAGACTGGCCACAATGTGACTGATTATGGACCAAAAATGTGTCTATCAGGAGAGGTAAGGACTGGTCAGCACAGAATCCGATTGTATGGCAGGACCTATCCAAGTCTCACAGGGGAATAAGCCTCAGACAATGTACTTCAGGAATTCTTGTCCTGTCAGCAGGACCATTCCTGTCATGGAGATGAATGTGTTAGGCCAGTGGTCGGCAAACTCATTAGTCAACAGAGCCAAATATCAACAGTACAACAATTGAAATTTCTTTTGAGAGCCAAATTTTTTAAACTTAAACTATATAGGTAGGTACATTGTTATTAACTTAATTAGGGTACTCCTAAGGCTTAGGAAGAGCCACACTCAAGGGGCCAAAGAACCGCATGTGGCTCGCGAGCCGCAGTTTGCCGACCACGTGTTAGGCTATCATTTCTTCACCTGAAGCAATTAAGCATCTATCTAATCAACTCCCCTCCCTCTAATTTCATGCTCACCAAAAACCACCAGCATTCCAATAGAGGTTCACCCACAGAAAGATAATATACCAATCATGAGTGTCTGGTCTGGGTAATAGCTATTCCACACAGGAAAGTAATAAACAAATCTGCTGGTTTCTTAACATCAATCAAATGAGCTTCATTCAAGAGTCTGCCTTTGAGGAATGATGGTCTGATCCTAATGAACCTATAAGTTCAGATTTCTAAGCAACAATGCTCTGAAGTTGGGTAAATTCACCACAGTAAGCCTAATTATACGGCTTCCCTAAGAATCATTTGTGTACCCTGAGCTACTCAAGGGTACAATGTAACTTCTGCATTTTTCAGCTTCAAATTTCTACAGACACATTTTCAGAGTATCTCAAATGGAACCTTATCTCTTTCTATTGGCTTTTTCTTTTTTTCATTCTCAGATCTGACTGTATTTTTATACTGTATTTCAAAATCAGCTTTAAAAAAACTGAAGACGTTGAAAGATAAAGTAATTGATCTATTACGAGAGTAAAACAGCAGGACAACAGATAATCTTTCTAAAAGATGTTACCCAAGAAAGTGAGATGGTACTTCAATCATTCTCATGTACTTAAACCTGTACATACAATCCTGAATCCCAGGAAGATATCACATGTTCTTAGAAAACTTAGCCTTATACATGTATGAACAGGGACAAGAGCTCCCAAAATAACCTGGTAAAGGCTAATGTGTCCCATTACGTATTCTCTAATGTGCAAATCCATCTAAGCCACCACTATTTATTTTACTTCTAAATGAACCAACTTTACAGACCCCACTTGGCAAATTCAATTCATTAAGCACCAGGCATTTTCAGGTCTTTTTAGGTACTTGACATACATCAGTTAATAAAGCAGACAAAGATCCCCTTCCTAGTGAGCTTATGATGCTAGGAAGGGAGACTGAAAATAAACAACAAACATAAAAAATAAGTAAAATTATAAAATAGGTTAGAATATGGCAAGTACTGGGGGGGGGCGGGGGGGACAGGGGAAGGGAGACCAGGAGTGCTGGGTGGAAGGCAAGTTGCAGTATTATAAAAGACTAGAGGCCCAGTGCACAAAATTCGTGCACTCGGGGGGGGGGGCCCTCAGCCCAGCCTGCACCCTCTCACAGTCTGGGAGCCCTCGGGGGATGTCTGACTGCCCGCTTAGGTCTGCTCCACCTGGGTAGTGGGCCTAAGCGGGCAGTCAGACATCCTTAGCACTGCTGTGGAGGCGGGAAAGGCTCCTGCCACTGCCACTGTGTTCGCCAGCTGTGAGCCCAGCTCAGGGCATCTGGCCACTGTGTTCTCCAGCTGTGAGCCCAGTGACCATCAGGGGACAGGTCCTGCATTGAGTATCTGCCCCCTAGTGGTCAGTGTGTGTCATAGCAACTTTTCTTTCTGCCATTCGGTTGATTTGCATATTAACCTTTTATTATATAGGATGATTAAAGTAAGCCTCAAAGAAATGGTAAGTTTGAACAAAAGACCTGGAGGAGGTGGAAAACTTAGTCAAAAGATATCCAGGAAAAGAAAATTTCAGGAACAGTAAAGGCTTTGTAGTTAGGAACATTCCTGGTGTATTCTAGAAACAGCAAAAAAATCCAGTGTAGCTGCAGCAGAGTAAGTAAGAGAAAGGCAAGAAATGAGGCAGAGGTTCCATAAATTTAAGGAACCACAGTATCAACTGGGGATCTATGCTGCAGTCCAAATAAGCCTATGAATGCAGACTAATATGAAAGAAAAGGGCTTCTTTTTTATTACCCACAAGCTCAAAAAATTCTGTCATGTGATTCAAAACAGAATAGCTACAGGATGAGACAAGAGAATTCAATTTAACAAAAAATATTTTTAGAGCAGCACATTCCCCTTTTGATGTATAATGGTCACAGGCAGAATCCTTTAAAACTTATCAATTTATGCAACACTTTATAGGTAAAGGAAAAAAACCCAAAGCATCTAAGTAGATCAAGTAGACATTGTGTAAGTCCGATAGATAATCAAACATATACATTTTTGTAAATACAAAAAACTAGAGTTTGCTTAAAACAGCTTAATTTCTCAGAACAGGCTCACGTTAACAGAACACTATGTTATGGTG
This sequence comes from Myotis lucifugus, assembly GCF_000147115.1. Taxonomy (NCBI): domain Eukaryota; kingdom Metazoa; phylum Chordata; class Mammalia; order Chiroptera; family Vespertilionidae; genus Myotis; species Myotis lucifugus. Next base: position 91,429 of record NW_005871669.1, on the reverse strand, counting down.
TCAAATAGCAGTCTAGTTTCATTCTTTTGCATATGGCTTTCCAGTTTTCCCAACACCATTTATTGAAGAGACTTTCCTTTCTCCATTGTTATGTTTTTGGCTCCTTCAGAGAAAATTAGTTGCCCATACATGTAGTAGGGTCAGAACATTTTAATAATATTAATGACTATAAAATTAACTACCAAAACATGGGGAGGGTATAAAATAATAGCTTCTTAAAGCACATACAAAAAAAGTGGAAATGTTTATCAAATAAACTAATATATATAAAGTAATTCTAAAAACCTCTTCTTAAAAGAAAATCCACTGTAGGGTATACAATGGATGGAGACTAACTTTTCCAAGATTATAAGCAACTATAAAGGGGGGGAGGAAGAGATTTGATTATATATATGCCTGTCAAAAATCATTATTAATAATATTAAAGAGAAATAGTTCACACAAATAAGAAAAACATTGCAATCCCAACATGTAAACCGACATAGGCATCATTTACAAGATGTTTAACCACACTAATAATCAAAGAAATTCGAATTTAAATAAGTGTGAGGAATTTTCCCTTATCAAATTGGCAAAGTTCAAAAATGAAAATACTAAATGTTTGCAAAGGCAGACTGGATGCTTACACTCCCTGATGGGGCTTCTTTCTGAAATCCAAATGCATTTTTTGACAATCAACATATATACAAAGGAAATCAATGAAATTAAAGCCAGTCTTATAAATAAGGATTTAATTAGAGCATTATTCATTATAACAAAAACTTAGAAATAGCCTAAAAGTACAAAACTGGGGGAGTGGCTAAGTGATCTATAGTACAGTCATAACTTGGAGCCATTTAAAAGCAACAGGTGAGGCAATGGAGAACGGAGGCCTCTGGTTTTAACCCACGGCTGTACTCACCTCCACAGAGTAGGACATTTCTTCATTACAGTTGTCATTGATTTTCTCAAATAGTTCTTCACATAACTACAGAAATAGAATGAGAGAGACATGAAGAGCATAAATCAAAGAAGCACTAAGTTAACCAGGACTGTTACACAAATTAGTAATATCCCTTTTCTCTTTTTTTCACAAAATTAATGGCATCGACAACAAAGGTGAATTCTCTGAGTGAAAGAAAAGACAGTTTTAAATACATTTTTCCTATCTATATAATCCTTCAACAACAGCATCTCAACAATGTTTGCCTTAGAAAGAAAGCCACATTTAGAGGAAGGGGAGGAAATTATGTCTCATAGTATTATGTCATTGGCACATTTAATTTATGTAAATTCAACTCTTCATACTATAATACAGTAACTGTAATTCTGTCAGAATTATTGTAGCAGTAAAACTACTATTCAACTATATTTTGCACACACATTACTTACTGTGATATATAAATTTTATTATTATGTCATCAGTTACTACATACATTATAAATGTATACATATATACACACACACATAGAGAGAGAGAATACTCTCTCTATATATATGGGAAGGGATAAATGAAGGCAATTTCAAAATTCATTTTGACTATAAAACTTTCCCCTTTGCCTGTCTTAAGACTCCAAACCTGTTATGAGAGGCTACTCTACTACACAGTGACATTTCTAACAGAAAACATTAATTTTTATAGATCAGAAAAATTATAAAATTTCATTCTCCCTACCCCTTGAATTTATTTAAAATGTGAAAAATTTTTAAAAGAATTAACTAAAGTCTACTGAATTTTCGTCTGCTATATATTTAGTATTAAGGAAATCAACATACATTTGGAAAACAAACTATTCATTTGTGATTTTCTAGAAGTCTAAGTAGAATTTAAATTTTATTATAAAAGGCAGTTTCTAGCCCTGGCTGGTGTGGCTAGTTGGTTAGAGCATTGGCCTGAACACCACAGGGTCAAGGGTTTGATTCCCAGTCTAGGACACATAGGGTCTGTGAGGGAGACAACCAATCAACGTGTCTCTCTTACATTGATGTATGTTTCCTTCCCTCCTTCCCTCCTTCCTTCCTCCCTCTCTCTCTCCCTCCCTCCCTCCCTCTCTCTCTCCCTCCCTCTCTCCCTCCCTCTCTCCCACTCTCTCTCTGAAAAAACAATGGAAAAATTATCCTCACGTGAGGAGGATTAACAACAACAACAAAAATAGGCAGTTTCTAAATAATCACCTTTTAAAAAATCCATACTTTTGGATTTTTATTAAAATAAAATATTCCAGCCCTGGCTGGTTTGGCTCAATGGATGGAGCGTAGGCCTGCAGACTGAAGGGTCCCAGGTTTGATTCCGGCCAGGGGCACATGCCTAGGTGTGGGCTTGATCCCCAGTAGGGGGCGTGCAGGAGGCAGCCAATTAGTGATTCTTAGTGATTCTCTCTCATCGTTGATGTTTCTTCTCTCTCCCTCTCTAAAAATCAATAAAATATATTTAAAAAAATAAAATATTCCACAATTCTACCAGAAAAGATATGTAATTATACAAGAATTTTAGTAACAAATAAATTAATGGAAAAAGGAGAAACTAAGTGTGGTAATAGGATAAAATAAATATGACTATTTAGTATAACTTGACATAATTGTAATCTATAATTATTTTATTGCCCAAAAAGTATTACATAGCAGTAAAAGCAGAGACTCCAGAACTACCTTTCCTGCATTTGGATTCTGAACAAGTGATATGACCACATGCCTCAGTTTCCCCATCCGTAAAATGAGGTAACAATAGCACCTACCTCTTAGGGTCATATGAGGAGAATTAGATGAGCTAGTATTTGTCAAGCACTTGACCTGTGCTTGGCACATAGGGAGTGCTTCAGAATGTTTTCTCTAATTCGCATTGTAACTGTTGCTATTACTATATACAGAGAAGGACAATTCCCAAATATACAGGATGGGGCAAAAGTAGGTTTACAGTCGTGGGTATGCGAAAGTTTTTTCTTGTATTACTATTTATTAATTACTGTATTATTTTCCACACAAACTACTGTAAACCTACTTTTGCCCCACCCTGTATGTCTTAATAGAGATTTTTTTTACAGAAAAAAGATATGTATATTAGTATGTCCCATTTTTTCTAAAATTTTTCTTATCTTTGTTACTAATTAAACATTTCAATTACATAACTGAATTCAAAATTACAGTCCACTAATCTATCAGAAAAAGTAGCGACTGCTTCTGTGTATTATTCTCAAAATATAGAGATGGTCACACTAGGCCTATAGTAAAACAAACAAACAAACAAACAAACAAAAAACCTCTTTAAAATTAATTCCAAATATCATTAATAAAAGCCATATTCCTGTTATTTAAAAAGAAGTTTCTTCTAAATACTCATGTCACAACTCCTCTCCATTTCCAAATAATACAAAATCAAAAGACTAACTGCTCTTAAAAAAAAGAAATTTCACTGTTCAAGCTTAAAATAATAGTATTAAACTAATACAATAAAAGGAAAGTATCTCTAAACAAGGTGATCAAAACCAATCAGATTCTTAAGGGGTGATCTACTTATATACAGGAGCTTTAAAAAAAAGTCAGAGCAACAACATTCATTAAGTGTCTCCAGGATTCAGAACAGAGCTTGTTACATACTATCTCTTTTTGAAGAAGCTGGTAACACTGTTCAAAAGATAAAATAACATAACATTGGATACATAGCAAAACTTTTACAAAAAAATCAACTTTCCCAACTTTAAAGTAGACATGTATACATGTCAGTCTCTTCCACTAGACTGTTAGCTCCTCTGGGGGAAAGGGAGAGGTGATTTATCTTCATGCCTAGTACGATAGTCACTGAATAAACATTTGCTAAATAAAAATAATTGTTAAAGCCATTGAAGACTAAGAGTAATGAGGAACAGAGGTTTTTCGTTGTTTTTTTGTTTTTTACCTGTGGAATGATGCCAGCCTGGCTTTCTTCTTGTTTACCCATCATTGTGTAAGATTTCCCAGCACCAGTCTGCCCATAGGCAAAAATACAGACATTATATCCCTCAAATGCATGTAAGAGCATTTCCTTTCCAATGTCATTGTACACACGGTTTTGAGATGCAAAACAGGGATCTTCGGGCTGTAAAGATTAAAAGGAGAAATAAATGACATTTTATTAATATTCTTTCCTATGCTTATTTGATTACTGCTCTAATAAATAGAAGTGCTTTCAATCAAACGAATCACCTAAAACATATATTTTTAAAGTTCCCCCTACATGTTATTTTTCTCATTTTATACGCACGCCTGCACTATTGGAGTTATCCATTATCCAGGTCAGCCATACATAAAAATATCTACATGAAATTATCTAACATGATTACATTTCATTTTCCATAACTTTACATTTCATTTTCCATTCATAGGGAGCTCCAAGAAAATTTTCTTAAGAGGAAATGGGACTAAGAGATCAAAGGTCAAGTCCACATATAAAAATGCTTTTTGAACTTGCTACCAGTAGTATGGCTGTATCTCAACACAGCTTCCAGTGAAGAATGTTTTCAGCCCCTTGCCTAGATCCTTCCCTTGCCACTTAGGCTTTATCAATGAGGTCCGAAAGGTTGGCGACCGCTGGTTTAAGGAAACCTTTGGAGCAGGGGTCGCCAACCTGTGGTCTGCAGAACACTGGTGGTCCATGAGGTCTGAAAGGTTGGCGACCGCTGGTTTAAAACATCTCCTTTTCCAACACAAAATAGGAAAAATAAAGAATTAAAGAATGCCTAAAATGGAGATGCAGAAGCAAACCCTAGTTTAGGAAAAAGCCCTAGAAGCCAGCAAGACCAAGGATTCTATACTGAGTAAGGATACTGCGAAGGGCCCCACTCTCCATTTTCCTAGATGTTGGTAACCCCTGTTTTCCTTGTTGGACCTGAAGGCTCTTTTGAAACACATTAAAAAACCCTTCAAACCCTGCTCCCCTGCAGCACCATGAGTGTACTCACCGAGGTGTGAGACCAGTAGGAGTAGTCAAAGCTGAAGGACTTTGGAGCTTCCTTTGGGTTCTTTGGGTTAACAATACCTAGAGGATGAAAATGTTTTGATTTTTTAAGTCACTCAGTTACATGTTCTTTAGTTCAACATGATGTTATATGGTAAATTCAAAACATCCAAATCAGTAAATTGATACTGCTGAATCTAAATAGGGTACTCAAAAACAAAAATAATCACATTTTTAATAGATGATCTACATATATAATTTGAAAATAATCAGACCAGTAACATTCACTAAGTGTCACCAGGATTCAGAGCAGAACCTGGTAGACAGTAGGTGCTCACTAAATACTTTATGAGTGAACCCGAGGTAAGAAAGCAGCCAAAATCTGGAAAAGGGCCATATTACTACTTCAAGGTGCTTCGTAAGGCTTCAAATATTTCAACACATCAGAAATAAAAATTAGAAAATTACTGAATCAATCTAGCCACTATTTGAAACAAACTCTTTTTAAAGCTCTATCTACTTCAGAAAAGCTTTTGGTAATAAAGCATTCATTGGAAAGATAATCTTATTTCTGAAATCCACAGCTGACAAACTAATACGTAAGTGTTCATATATGTATGTATGTATGTACATTTGTGTATATGAGTGTGTACAGTGGAATCACAGACCACTAAATCTTCTTTCTGTAGAATGTTTTTACAGCAAAATTACTTTTTGACTGAAAAGCATGAAGTCTCACTGCCCATATTAACAGTGATTTCTCCTGTGATTAATCCTGTCACAGTTCACTTCAGGGACTGGCTGCTGAGGCTTAGCCTCTCTCCCTTTCTCATACACATAAAGCGCTGGCTCCTCAGATTTCACACGGAATAGAATCCTTGTAACATGTGGTCATGAAACCTCCTCAAAGACCAGACATCTACACCAACCTACTTCTCTAAGGCAGGGCCACATCCTAGGGTATCAGTGAGATCAGGATTAAAAAATAAATCTGTCCAGAGCAGCTGCTGCTCGGGACACAAATAGCAACAGTTGCTACGGTGCTTAGTTCTCTCTCTTGCTCTTGCTGGATTCCACTGGGTAGGGCCACATACGTTCCAACCTCAAATGCTGAGAGTATTACTAAGGCTCACACTGCACACAATCATGTGACAGGGAGACATGATTCTAGAAAGAATATCTCCCCACACACAAATGGTAACCTAAACAAAGAAGTTTCTAAACAAAAGGCATTCCATATAATATTTAAGTAACAGCCAACATTCATGGAGCACTCCCCCGCAGCTGTAAGTGCTTTCTATGCACTAACCTATTTAATCCTCCAACCACTCAATAAGGCAGACCCTTTATCATCCCCATTTAATAGATAAACCATCACAAAGAGGTTTAAATAACTTACCCAAGGCTGCAGAACTAGCTAGTGCCAATCCAGGATACGAACTTAGAGAGTTTGTCTCCAGAGCCCACTCTGAGCCAAAATACTCATCATTTAAATGCTTATTCCCTACTTGCAGCCACTGCCAGTAAGGCATCTTTAGTGAATATGCACACATATATGTATGTGTATGCACATGTATTATGACTACCCCTAAAAGTATACCACAGGCATTAATACTCTTCTTACCCATTTAAAACTAGGAACTTAATGATCATAGTTCCTAAAACATGAAAGACCACATACAAACTCTACCAAGCAAAAAGGAAGTTAGTGTCATGCTGCATGAACCACATTCCAGATTTCAGTGGCTCAGCAATAAGGACAATGACGAGATAAGACATAGGATATGACCTCTGTAGTCTTCACCATTAAAAAACATGGTTAAAACAAACACTTCTAACCTTTAGAAAATTTGCTATTGTAAATCTTTTAAGCTTGTTTCATTAAGTCTTTTGTTTGTTTTTGTTAATCCTCACTGGAGGATATTTTTTCCATTGATTTTTTAAGGGAGACTGGAAGACAGAAAGAAACATGGATGTGAGAGAAACACATTGATTGGTTGCTTTCTGCATGCGCCCAACCAGGACCCAGGCCGGGGAAGAGCCTGAAACCAAGGTACATGCCCTTGACCAGAATCGAACCTGGGACCCTTTGGTCCACAGGCCAATGCTCTATCCACCAAGCCAAACCGACTAGGGCTCATTAAGTCTTTTAATTGGTACCAATTCTGCCAAGAACAACTTAAAGATCTAGTTTTCAGATCCTACCCCTTTGTTTTCTTTTCCTTAGTAAATAAAAAGAAAAACTACACCAGTAATTTCCTTGTACACACAAAATCCTTTTCCTCGATATTCACTCCTCCCAATTCATTGAAACTTCTGAAACTAATGTTCCTAGCTTCCAGCTTTGACACCAAGCTGCTTTTTAAACAAAACCCTTCTGAAAAACATAAGTAAACCAAAGTATAGTTTTAAAGTTATTTACATAATAGTTATGTCAGCCTGACTGGCATGGCTCAGTGGTTGAGCATCAACCTATGAACCAGGAGGTCACGGTTCGATTCCCGATCGGGGCACATGCCCAGGTTGCAAGCTTGATCCCCAGTATGGGGTGTGCAAGAGGCAGCCAATCAATGATTCTCTCTCATCATTGATATTTCTCTCTCTCTCCCTTCTACATTCCTCTCTGATCAATAAAAATATATTTTAAAAAAAACAAGATTAAATTTACCCAAAATATTACATTTTTTTAAATTCCGAAAAAATATTCTTTAAGACACCTCAGAACAATGCAAAATTCAATATTGCTGTTACCTGTTTTAAGGGGAAAGTGTAAGCAGAAAGCCTATGAAGGCATGGCTAATTTCTATGTTAGGTTGGGTAGTAGTTATAGGGTTGTTTTATAGTATACTTTATATTTATATACACATTGTATTGTCTTTAATATTTCCTAATACAAGATTAAGAAACCCCAAAACTCTGCAAATGAAAAAAATCTTATAAAAATATTAATGACAGCACTTGAACTCATCATAGTCCACTATTACTTCCACAGACAATGAATCAATGTTTTCAAATGTGCCAAAGAATTTTTCTTTTTTAAAATATGTTTTTATTGATTTTAGAGAGAGAGGAAGGAAAGGGATATATAGAGAGAAATATCAATGATGAGAGAGAATAATTGATCAGGTGCCTCTGCACACCCCCTACTGGGGATCGAGCCTGAAACCTGGGGACTCAACCACTGAGCAACACCAGCAGGGCCCAATGGACTTTTCTTTCTGAATTAGTAACAGTTGAGATCTAACCCACTTCCTTTAACCCAACTAAGAAATGGGATATTTCCAACCATTAACAAAAAGAGGAGCGGGGGAAATGGCAGGGAAGGTGGTGGTGGTGGTGGGGGCGGGGTAGAGATCAACCAAAGGACTTGTACGCATGCATATTAGCAAAACCAATGGACACAGACACTGGGGCGGTGGGGGCTTGCCCTTGGGGGTGGGAATGGCTGGGGGTGGGGGTGGGGTCAATGGGGGGGGAAGTATACATATGTAAACTTTAGACACAAAAAAAAAAAAAGAGAGAGAGGAGAGGGGAGACAGATTTAATTAGAAAGGTTATAGGTTTTGAAACTCAAAGGACCAGCATCAGTGCCTATATATCGATATCTTTTAATATTCTACGCATATGAAAAACAATAAAAATATATTTAGATTTTTTTGGTGTGATCTTGGGTATTGTTTCACTTTTGTGTCCTCTTAAAAACAGATAATTCACAAGATTAAATATGTAAAGCACTACACAAATGTTAATTTTTAATAATAGGTATTCTACCTTGGTTTTTATTTTTCAAATGAGTTCAAATGCATTTTATTTTTAGACGACCTACATGACATGTTATTCTTAAAAACAATGCCTCTACTCCAAATATATTAAGGGCAAAATAAATAAAGAGCTCAAGATAACATCAGTCCCATTGTCCTAGTCCTCATGTGTAGATGGAAAGCAGCAGCCAGGTGCTCACTTCGGCAGCACATAACTAAGATTGGAATGATACAGAGAAGATTAGCATGTCCCCTGCACACAGATGACATGCAATTTCATGAAGTGTTTCATATTTTTTAAAAAAGAAAAGAAATAAAACTGTGGTACATCTACACAGTGCAATACTATGCCGCTATAAAAAAGAAGGAACTTTTACCATTTGCAACAGCATGGATGGAACTGGAGAGCATTATGCTAAGTGAAAAAAGCCAGTCGGAGAAAGATATATATCACATGATCACACTCATATGTGGGATATAATGATCAACATAATTTGATGAACAAGAATAGATCCAGAGACAAATGATGGGGGGGGGGGGTTACATAGCAACCAAAGGACTTGTATGCATGCATATTAGCATAACCAATGGACACAGACACTGGATTGGTGGGGGCTTGCCTGGGGTGGGAATGACTGGGGGCGGTGTCAATTGGGGAAAAAGGAGACATATGTAAAACTGTAGACAATAAAAAATAAAAATAAAAAAGAAAAGAAAAACAGCAGCCAGTTATGATGACAGGTGATAGATCCAAATTGCCAAATTTGTTAACATTTTTCCATTTTTAAGCCATCCTTAAAGAAAATCATATTTGAGTCACACCATCCTCACGGAAGTCCTGCAGAGCAACCATGCCATCTGTTTTCACCAATAAAGAACTGGTAAGTTTTGAAATTAGCAAGGATGTGCTTGATTTGCTCTGAAGCCCATCATAAAAGGTTTTACTCTTTCATAAAAGGTTTTACTCTTTCTGGTCTGTTCTTCAAGTTTCCCTTTAATTGATTTCATGTCATCTTTGACATACTTCTTGTAGGCTTCTTTTGTGAAGCTGGTTTCCTGCACGTGATGGTTCATGAAACTATCAAGCAGTGATTACTGTGCTTTCAGTACCTTTGCCCTCAGTAGTCATCACATTTAATAAAAACCTTCCACCCAGACCCCCATTGAATGGGGTGTCATTCTCCAAGGTTGCCCACTCTCACTTCTCAAATGCGTACTATCGCTTTAAAAAATTTACTGTACTTTGCTAAATCCTCTGTCACACTCTTGAATCCTTTCTTGTTCTGTGACAAGAACCTGGATCGGGTTGAGGTCTCCCTTAACCTCCCCAGGTGCCACCCAGCATCAAAATGACCACTTTTCCTGCAAGAAATAGACTTTTTGAGTACTGAGTCAGAACATAACTCTTATTTTAAGTGCTATATACTTCAGATTGCTTTATTTCCTATAAGATCACCTTTTCATACCACTTTTCAAGGTCCCTTTTAAACTCCTCTGCACCTGAGGCTTCTTCTCCAATCAAGATTTCTCTTATACTGGATTCCAGACCTGGATTCACCTCCACAAGCAACTTTTCACAGATGATCTTGGAGTCGTTTTTTACTTTTTCCTCTCACCTTCCACCTCTGATCTATCCTGTCAGCTCCAATTTCAAATGTATCCAGAATCCCATGGCTTCTTACCATTACCATCATATCACCCTGGGCCAAGCCACCATCTCTCTCACCTGGATAATGCAATACCTCCTGACTGGGTTCCCCGCCCCCACCCCAGCCCTGGAGGAGTCTAATCGCCAATTGCAGGCAGTGAGCTTTCTCAGACCTCCTTGTCAAGGTTCTAGTGAAAACCTCTCAATGGCTTCCCATCGAATGGTTTTATATATGTAGTAAAACCCCAGGAGGCTTTATAATGGCTCCATCTCCCACTCCCTCTCTGACCTTCTCTCCAAAGATTCACCCCTCACTCCAGGTCCACTGGCCTTCTTATTAAAGACAGTGTAATTATTGCTCAGAAACTCTATTTACTGCTCTACCAGGAATGCTATTCTCCCAGGTAATAGCCCACTCCCTAACTTCATGCAGGCCTGAGAAGGGAGACTGCAGTAGCGCTGGGAAATGATGTTAACACTGCATTACTCAGTCCAGTGCTTCAGAGGAGACGTGCTGGACTGGAGGGTTAATGGCAGTTAGGGTTTATGGTGTTTTACCCATAGGAAAAAGAAAGCTATTAGAACTTTTAAAAAAATCATGCGCCCACTCAAAGTCAAATCTTCTCCTGTCACCATATATTAGAATCCCCTACTCTTCCCACCCCCTGGGTGGTGGGCACACGGTGCAATATACAAATATTGTAACACAGAAACCCATACCCGAATCTATATGTTCACATTGACCAATGTCACCCCAATCAATTTAATAAATATTAAAACAAACAAACAAAAATACTACATTACAATGGCATCCAACTAGACAAGTCCATTTTCCTGATCTTCTGCCTTGTCCTCCAATAATCCCTGTGTCTTTGCTGTCTGTGCTTTTACTCAGTGTGCTCAATTCTCCAAGTACCCCAAGTCTGAATTGGCTTCCATGCTAATAATCTTTCTAAAGAAATGGCGGTTGTAAAAAATCTCAGGATCCTATTTTAAGAAAGGAAAAGTTAAACAGCACTTTCATTCATTGGACACATTCACTGAGCACATTTATTAAGTATAAACTATGCACCAGGCACTGTGCTGGGGATATAATGGCAAGCAAAAAAGTTATTTCCATCCTTCTGGAGTGTATAGCCAATGGAGGAGACAGACCTATAATCACACAAAATACAGAGTTAGGAGATACAAGGTGAGAGCAGGGGTGGTTATTTCAAATAAGAGTGGGCAGGCTGCCACCTCTGAGAAGGTGATATTTAAGCAGGGATCTGAATACATTTGAGGAACAGGTATGACCACCAGTGTAATCAGAGGGGTAAACATTGATAAGGTGTGAAGTCATACAGCTAGCCAGAGGCCAAATTCCTTGTGGCCAATGTTAGGGTTGTGTTTTTGGTTTTTTTAATTCTAAAAGTGATAGAAGCCAAGGAAGGATTTTAGGCAGAGGGGGTGACATAATCTAATTTACTTTTCCAAACTATGACTGGCTACTGCATAGAAACAAGAGCAGGAAGCGAGAAACAGAAGGCTACTGCAGTATTGACTTAGATAAGAGTGAAAACTGTAAAAAGTAACTGGATCCAAGATAGCTTGTGAAGGCAGAGATGACAGGACTTACTGATGAATTACAGGTGGCCTGTAAGAAAGAGAGAGGAGGCAAAAGGGACCCCAAACTAAAAGAATAAGTAAGAATGAAGAAGAACCACTTTAGGTGGGTAGGGAGGAAAGATAAGTATTTCTGTTGAAATACTTCTTAGGCTTTCAAGTAGAGTTAAGTTAGCAGCTGGGCAGACAAGCCTGTAGTTCTATAGAGATCCGGCTAGAGAAATGGATTTGGTAGTCACCACCACCTCAGTGACATTTGAAGCCTTGAGCCTGGGTAAAATCACTTAGGGAGTCTGTCTTCTCTAGAGACAGAGAAGAGCTCAAAGAGAAGAGACACAGTCCTGGTTCACATAGGAAGGCGAGGAAGAACGGAGAATGGCCTGTGAGTAAGGAAGGCAATCAGGAGAGCATGGGTACTGAGAGCCAAGAGGCGGAAATGTTTCAAGGATGAAGTCAAGCTATATTAGCTGCTACTATTACAATGCTTATTACCATAACCATCCTCTGAATTCCCTAGGGGAAGGAGTCTTTGTTCAGGCTACATCCTGACTTCCCCAGTAACTCCTCTGCTCACCCTCACCTCTGGGCCTTGGCTCCCTAACACTGTTCAGACCTTGTCTAGTTTCAAGGCTGTTTTCTTAAGTTTCCCTTCATATATCAGAAAGGCAGCCTCAAAACTGAAGATCTTATTGTATCTTTCCCCCAGTCCAAAGGGAAGATGATCCCACATTTATCCTCTCCCTACATCTTGCACAGCTTTCCCTTTTCATCTTCAAATGTTTTATTCCTCCTGCCGTGGCTGTCATTTCCTTAGGAGAGCTGAAGAGTGAAGACCAGGACAGCATCTTCCATGTAAAGGCTTACTCGCAGACCCTTATCCAAGATAAATGGAAATGTCTTTAAAAGGACTACCATAGCCAAACCGGTTTGGCTCAGTGGATGGAGCGTTGGCCTGCGGACTGAAGGGTCCCAGGTTCGATTCCGGTCAAGGGCATGTATCTTGGTTGCGGGCACATCCCCACTGGGGGGCGTGCAGGAGGCAGCTGATCTCTCTCATCGATGTTTCTAACTCTCTATCCCTCTCCCTTCTTCTCTGTAAAAAATCAATAAAATATATTTTTAAAAAAATAAAAAATAAAAGGACTACCATAAATGTTCCATAGGTTTTCATTTACTGATGAACCACAGGACCATCTTCTCTTTTGTGGAGTCCCTTCAAGTCAAAATTAGCCTTACACAATTCATTAGGTCCCTTAATTTTACCCTTTTTTCCTTGCCTTCTTTCCTACTTTGTTACTTCAGCACACAGATGCAGAAATAATGTTTTAATTACTAACCATTAAAAAACAAGGCAGTCAAAACAAAATTTGTACTTAAAAGCCGTTTATTCTCCAGAATAATTTTGTTTATCTAAATCTCAAAGTCTCTATGTAGCAATTATACTGTTGTTGGCAAACTACTAAAGAATTTGCCTGCAACTACAATTAACATATCAGTGTGGTAACACTGTAACTTTATATTAACTCTTCTATCACAGCATGTGTGGGGTTTGTTAAAAATCCCAGTGACATCTTCAGCAAACTTTCTCTTCCAAAAGCTTCCCATAGCTAAAATTAAGAAAAATGGCACACAATAAAAGTATTTTATACATCATTTATATCCCAAAACCATAAAACCAAAACCCATAAGCAGCCCCCTCCCTACTCAGAATAATGTATTTCCAGAAACATATTAAAGTGGTAAAGCACATTGCTATAAGGAGGATTTGCAAAAAAGACTTATAACATTTCTTAATTATTTAAAATAACAAACTTAGACTCCAAATCTTATAAACCGGATAAATGTACTCTATGTTCATGATATACTCAATCCCTTCATATTAAAAATAAACATACAATAGGAAGAAAAACTACCAGCTCTATTAGTGTCACAATTTTATTAACTAGGTATAAAATAAATATGCTAGCTATAATAAATATTAAACAAACTCTCAGTTAACAATCATTCTACTCTTCCTTAGCAAATGTTTGTTAATTTTAATTTATTGATTTGAGAGAGAGAGAGAGAGAGAGACAGACAGACATCAATTTGTTGTTCCACTTATTTAGGCATTCATTGGTTAATCATTCATTGGTTAATTATTGTATGTGCACTTGAAACCTTGGCATATTGCAGGGGTGCAGTACCTTTTTTTCTGCCAAGGGCCATTTGGATATTCATAACATCATTTGTGATCCATACAAAATTATCAATTTAAAAATTAGCCTGCTATATTTGGTCAAACATTTAATTAACTCATCCCTAATGCCTTGGCAGGGCCAGACCAAATGATTTCGCTTGCCTCATGTGGCCCTCAAGCCAGAGGTTCCCAACTCCTGGGCGTATTGGGATGATGCTCTAACCAAATGAGCTACCCAACCAGGGCCTAAGCAAATTTTGAATGATTTTGAAGGGAGATCATTTGGAAGGTCTCAGCTAGCTTTCATTCAATCTAAAGGGAACAAAGCTGTCTGAGCTAATATTAATATCCTTTTTATTCATAATTTCCCTACATTAAGAAAGGACATTAAAATAAATTTTAATCTGCCTTAGCTGGTTTGGCTCAGTGGATAGAGCGTCGGCCTGCAGACTGAAGGGTCCCGGGTTCAATTCTGGTCAAGGATACATGCCTGGGTTGCAGGCTCGATCCCAGTGTAAGGCATGCAGGAGGCAACCGATCAATGATTCTCTCTCATCATTGATGTTTCTCTCTCTCTCACCCTCTCCCTTCCTCTCTGAAATCAATAAAAACATATTTTTTAAAAACTTTAAAAAAGGAAAAAGTAATAAATTTTAATCAAACAGTTAAATTCAAGTTAGACATAGACATTCACAGTATTTATACAGAATAGTAAAACAATATAAATATTTTGAGAGGCAATATGTATAGCACCGAGGTTAAGAGTGAGCCACACAGCATTTTCTGGTTCTCCCAATTCCTAGATGTGCAATTCCAGGCAAGTTAGCCAGTGTCTATCCTCCTGCCTATGAATGGGGGAAGTAAGAGTAGGCATGGCCTGGGCAGTGGGGCTCAGTGGTTGAGTGTCCACCCCTGAACCAGGAGGTCACGGTTCAATTCATGGTCAGGGCACAAGCCCTGGTTGGGGGCTCAATCCCCAGTAGGGAGCATGCAGGAGGGAGCCAATCCATGATTCTCATCAATGATGTTTCTATCTCTCTTTCCAAAGCTCTCCCTTCCTCTCTCTGAAAGCAATAAAAACTTTTTTTTTTTTTAAGTAAGTATCTGCCACAGGACTATTGTGAAGATTAAATGAGTTAAAATCTGTAAGTGCCTAGTTGTGCCTGACATGGCTTAAGTGTTCATTACTGTTTTTAATTACTAATCAAGCTCCCCTCACCCCCAGTAAAAGGCAACAGAGTACAAAAAAAAAACCAAACAAGTAAAATCTGCTTTTGTTTTTCCCTTCATCCATTTTTGCCTACTCAAGTTTACTCAGTTACAAAAGGAACTCTTAGGTATAAGACCAGAACAATGTCATAAGGAAACAGTAAATGTAGTTAAATCATTTCCTCACTTAGGCAGCTTCTGCTAATTCTGGCCATATTGTTTTCTGTTCTGCCAAAACAAAAAAGGCTTCCCAGACATTCCTATCTTTCCTGGCCCTATCCCTCAATTACTTAGATGTCTTCCCTCAATGCTTTCATTAACAGTCATCACACGGCTTTTATTATTTATCTCTAAGACAAGACTAAAAGCTCTCTGAGAGGTTTGTGGCCTTCCAGCCTATCCTTGCTGAATTAACAAAAACCTGATGTCCTATAGATGCTCTCAAAAACCTAATTTCATATTTCCACCAACTCTACTTACACATCAATCATCCACAAACAACAGAAATGTCTTCATAAAATAAGCACAGTTC
Source organism: Myotis lucifugus (assembly GCF_000147115.1). NCBI lineage: Eukaryota > Metazoa > Chordata > Mammalia > Chiroptera > Vespertilionidae > Myotis > Myotis lucifugus. Next base: position 75,586 of record NW_005871669.1, on the reverse strand, counting down.
TTGATATACTACCAAAAATGAAGTCTATGAATACCTACACTTCGCTTACCATATGACCAAAGTAATGGGCCCTTCCAGGATCTCACTAATGGCATTGCTAGCTCCCATTACAGTGCTTCACACCACATTGGGCAACTAACGAAAGCAATCAGCATATGTTGGTGGCATGAACTTTTATTTTATTTTATTTTATTTTAAATATATTTTATTGATTTTTTACAGAGAGGAAGGGAGAGAGATAGAGAGTTAGAAACATCGATGAGAGAGAAACATCGATCAGCTGCCTCCTGCACATCTCCTACTGGGGATGTGCCCGCAACCCAGGAACATGCCCTTGACCAGAATCGAACCTGGGACTTTTCAGTCCGCAGGCCGACGCTCTATCCACTGAGCCAAACCGGTTTCGGCATGTTGGTGGCGTGAACTTTTAAAAATGAACTCCAAAACATCTCTTGAGCACTGCAAATGTCATACAGCTGAAAGTAATATAATGTTATAGCAACTGTCTATATATATATAAAAGCCTAAGCAACCGTTATGACCAAACAACCGGAATGACCAGACAACTGGCTGGTAGCTATGATGTGCACTGACCCAGACCTTGCTGCTGGGGCCCTGATAACCCCAAATCTGGTTCACCTGCACCCCAGATCCAGACAGGAAGGAGGGGGGAGCCCGATTCCTCGTGGAATTTGCCGTTGGTTAGCTTGCTGCTGGGGCACTGACAGCCCCGAATCTGGTTTACCCACACCCTGGACCCAGGCAGGAGGGAGGAGGGAGCCTGATTCCTCATGGAATCGACCGTGCCTTAGCTTGCTGCTGGGGCCAACCTCCCACGGCCCTTCCCCCCAGCAGGTCGCCCCCCCATCCCCCAATTGCCAGCCAGGCCGAGGACTCCACCTGTG